>NC_056747.1:686403757-686531257 GCF_019279795.1 Protopterus annectens | reverse complement strand
AGTACAGGTCTTTCTGGCAAGATATGAAGGAGTAAGGAAGTAATGTGTGTGCCAGAAGCCAATTATTGTAGAACAGAACTGTGTCGTCTTGGTGACATGCTGTCTGCTGTTGATAAGAAATGGGGATGCATATCAGCTGTATTTAATGGCTCTAATTGCAAGAAAGGAAAATTGATTCTGAAACGCTGCAGTGAGGTACTGAGCCACCTTCACGTAAATGGATGGTGTGATGACGCATTGAAGGGTTTGTACTTGGAAGTGATGATCCATTGCCTTAAGATATGAACAAGAACAACATTTTTAAACATAATGACAGCCTTGCTAGAATATCTGGAATGTGAAGAATAGAATTAACAGAAGCAATTTAGGTTTATCACAGGTCTTAGCAAAAATGCAGATAATTAGACCCCTTCGTCTGTAAGGTACACTGAAGAGTGGATGAAGATCACTTTGAGATAAGCTGCAGATAGGATAATACAGCAATTGGCCTTCCCTGCAGTTGACAAGGTTCACTGGCTATCCAAGATAGGAAGTGTAAAATGACCTCAGAGTAGCATGAGGTAGCCATCAGAAAGTGATGCAGTACCTTCTGGCATCCTTCACAAATACAGAACACGGAGAAGAAAGGCCTTGTTTGTCATAAAGGTACCTCTCTCAAACCAACTGGCAAGTCACACATGCCAGCAAACATCAGGAACTGATACCCTTAGTTATCCTAATGCTATTACGGTCATATCCTGGGCAAAATGAACATAGCCAGTTAAAGGAATGGCTAATTCTTAAAAAAGTATGCAGTTTAGCTTATCTCTCTCTTTTCACTGCAATATTACTGCTGCATATTAACAACGTATCAAGTTTGGGAGAGCATAAAACAGGCCATATAAAATGACCCTCTTACATTTCATCTTTATACATTTTTCTTGCCCTTTCACCTGTTCAACTATTAGTCCAGTCTGGAACACATTGGTCTTTCTGCTCTACCTTTTCCACATGGAGATGCAATCCACAAAACATTCTGAGGGTCTCCTCTCTCCAATGTGGAAATCTCTCAGTGGGATCTTATAATGTTTTGCTCTAGGAGAGAGAGAGAGAGGTGAAAGCCAGCCTCCGAGAGGTCATCACTCAAGGTAGATCCAAGATTTCTGCATATTCTGTATCATCCCTTGCCCAGCATGGCCACTGAATGCACCACCTAGACAGGACCCGCACTGCTGGAATTAAGTATGTACACACACTGTAAAACTCTTGACTAGTTACAGTGCATCTGTACTACATGACAGGCCACAGTTTTCACCTAGCAGTCTCCTTCTGCTTGAGACACCCCCCTGCCTCTGCCAAGTGGCATTCAATTAGCAGGTCATAACCACATCCCCCCCCAGATGGGCATCCTGATAGCCTGTTACTTCCAAACATGCATGTCAGCTCTTGCAGCCTCTGTTCTTGTTAATCAATGAAGCTGCATCAGATCTCCATCCCTCTGCCCCATGGATCCAACATAGCATATGCTGTTTTTAGTAAATGAGGGCTGTCTCTATAGCAGTTACTCTAGAACAAAGATGATCAGAGAAGAAAATGAATTCTGCAAAGGATAAAGAATGTTATTTTGAGCCTACCAGTTAAGTCTACATGGAGAAAATATGCGGCAAAAAACACAGTTACTATTTGTGCTGCCAAATTTCACCTTTTTATGCAATGAAGAAACAGGACTGATTGATATCATGGCTGGTATCATACCTCTCAACTGTTCACAGAATGTCCAGAGTTTACCTCATATTTTGGTCAGTTCCTCAAAACGTTTGGCTTTCTGTCAAATCATTGAGGATATATGTCAGTAAATAATGAAAGACTTCATACCCTTCCAAAAAGTCATGCTAATTTAAAACCTGTTATTCTACCAACTGTTTAAGTTTATAAGTGCAATATCTAAAAATTGTCTGTATTTTTGGGCCTTTGTCCCCCCCCCATTATTTATGGCTTTGTCAGGACTTCTTGAGCTAAGAGGTTGGGAGGAATGGCTGGTATTATATCAAACACTACAAGTCTTTAAAAAATTACCTAGTTAGGAAAAGTGTATTCTACATGCCTTTGAACTTGGATAAGTATATATTCGAAGTTACCTGAGTAGGTGTGGGTTGGGCTTTGAAATGATGAGAAAATGAAAAGTATAATTATGCAAGAAAGCACTGTAACAGTATTATCCATGTTTGGAAGGAACAGGCTGATGGTGCAGTGGTTAGCATTGTCACCTCACAGCAAGAGGTTCTCCGGTTCGATCCTCAGCTGGGGTACCTTCTGTGCGGAGTCTGCATGTTCTCCCTGTGGTCGCATGGGTTTCCTCCGGGTGCTCCGGTTTCCTCCCACATCCCAAAGACATGCAGTAGGTGGACTGGACACCCTAAATTGGCCCTAGGTGCGAGTGCTTGTGTGTGTGTGTGTGCGTGTGTGTGCGTGTGCCTTCTGTGGAAGGTTGGGCGCCGGGCTGGCAACTCGGCACTATAAAACTCCACTGCCAATCGTGAGTGGACAGGTGATCCGCTGCGGCTACCCATAACTGGGAAAAAGCCAGAAGAAGAAAAGAGGAAAGAAAAGGCTGATAACGGTAGTTTCCATGAATGGACATGCAGGAGACAAACATCAAACTGCAGGTACAACTTGGGTTGGGAGGGTGGCCTAATGGTTAAGGTGTTTGCCTTACAAACACAAGGTGCAAGGTTTGAGTCTCACAAGGGATAATTAGCTCGGCTTAAAATGGCTCGCAAGGGCAGTTAGCTTAGTACTAACCTATGAACCTAAGACCACAAACAAGTAAAAATGATTTCTAGGAGTTAGAAGGCTACTCCAGGCAATGTCTGCTCACTTCTTTCGAGTTTCATTTGTAATGTTGATTATTCATGCCACAGGATATGAAGGGAACTTGCATAAGGTACAATTAATACACAAGTCTAATGCTATTAAACTTCTAGCCATGAAAGTATTCTGGGCTTATAAAATAGCTCAACTACAAGAAAACTGCAATGTTTTAAAGTACTCACACTGCCTCTAGATGGTCATGAACAACCATAATAAATTCATCCATGCTTCATTACATACCTCTCAACTGTGCAGAGTTTTGCAGAATAGATTTTTTCCTCATATCTTTGGTCTGTTCCTCATAAACTATGTGGTTTCCTGGCAAATCACTGGAGATTGAAGTCACTAATTAATGACATATCTTTGAATTTCAGACTTCATAACCTTCAGAAAATGCATGCTAATACAAAACTTGCTATTCAAGCAACTTTATAAGTTTAAACGCGCAATATTTAAAATCTGTCTCTATTTTGGCCCTTTGTCCCCCAATTACATTTTGGCTTTGTTCAGATTTCTTGTGCTAAAAGGTGGATATTTATGCTTTACTGTGACTTGTCAAACTAAAGTAAGATGTAGTTTTATACTAAAAACATTTTAGGCTCAGTCTATACAAGGATTTGCCAGTCTGTGTTGTGATTTTAGCAGTTCCACTAGTAGCTGAAGATGTGTGTTCAACAAAATGTAAATGTATGAGGCAGTAAAGAAATTAAAGAAACAGAAGCAAAACACTAATTACTGAATGCATTTCAAATGTTGTGTTAGACAAGGGGGGGGGGCACAGATGCAATTACTCGATAATATAGTAACCAGGATGCCTGTCATGGGATATATCAACAAAAACATGGTGCACAGACAAAGTGCTGTGAAGCCACAGTGAAAACCTCCTAGGTTTAACAGCAAAAAATGCACTCTTAAAAATAACTGACCCCTCATAGATGTGGTGATTTTCAACAGTTGAAATGTAAAATGTTCACACTGTTGAATTACAATGATTCTCTGTTGTAACGGAAAGTTGTCATAACACTTATGCGTTGACAGCAAACGCCAAATTTCATCTTAGCGATCAAATCCATTTTGTTCAGTCAAATGCCAGTAATCATGGTCACAGAGTGACGTAAAAAAAGGCTATACTTTAACAGTTAATGGTAAAAATACTGAAAGGTGCCACAGTTAAGAGACTGCCTTCACCAGACTAAATGGTAGTTTATGTAACTGCAACCTCCAATAATCTTCCACCAGAAATATCAACATAAAGCAGGAAAGATGCAAACAGCAGCAAATACTCGAGTCTATCAACAAAGGTAATTTAGTAAAGTGAGGGAAATTTTCAATTTCATGGCACAGAAAAGCTTCCAGAGCTATACAAGAGAGGAAGTGCTCATATTTTGTGATTCTGTCACAAGAAATCCCTTGATATAATTTTTGATTAAAGACTTTGGAAAGAGCACATTTGAGAGCATGTCTGTCTGTTTTTAGTAAAGTCTCTGCAAAACTTTAAACAGCATGACACCTTTTTCCAACAAACTGCAGCAGGCACTTCATGGAACTGGGAACTGCCTGCCATATACACTGTCACAATACACAGCTGCTGCCCCCTCCAATATTCCTACAGCTGCAATCTTCCCCAAATTACATTACAGCAGTTGAAGCATGGAAACAGGAGCATGTAGTGATGGTATCCAGCCATTTCAGCATCTAATGTAATACACACGGCTGCTATATTTCTGTGCTAACAGCATCAACAGAAGAAACAACATTGCTGTACAAAAAGTACTGTTAAACAGATATCTGAATTAAAATATTTAAACTAATAATGACAAAATGAGACGTTTTAGTACATGATCCTCAACATAAACAAATGTCTTCGGAAATGAAGACATACTTTGATTTTCTTTTCCCCAAATGCTTCGCTAATGTATGAACAATTTTGGCTAATAGACCAGAGAATATCAGTGCAGTGTCAGTGGCACAACAGGTAGCAAATTCGCCTTTAGTGGCAGAAGGTCAGAATGTCTGTGGGTTCTATTCTCACCCCAGGGGCATGGATTTATTTCCAGTACTGACACTGCAGTGCAGCACATAGGGGGTCCGGCATTCCTGAGTGTGCTGTCCTTTGGATGAGCTGTAAAACCAAGATGTCATCTCCCTGAGTTGGTCATAGCTCAGGTGGACATAAAAGATCCTGTGGCACCTACCAAAAGAGTAGGGGAATTTCTCCAATGTCATGGTCAAATTTTCTCTAGCACTACTAATACTACCTCTGGTTTCCCGTGAAAAGAGGTCACTGGCATAGTAGGGATAACTCGGTCAATAAAGAATAAATTAAAATTAAAATCAACCCAAGCAGGTGGGCACAGTGATAGCATGTGCAGAAAGCAGAATATAAAATGTTAGAAAATACCATTAAATAAACAAACAAAAAAGCCAACTAAACAGAACAAATGGACGCTACACTCTTCTCATCCATAGACGGTATTCTGGAGAGTTCTGGGGTCTTTAATAAAGCAATGTATCACAGCAAGTTGTGGAACCAGACAGAAAAAAAGATCTGAGGACACACTGGTGATTTACATTTATCCAAATCATAGGAGCCGGGGGATGCTACTGTGATATGAATGTGTCACTGTTAGAAAAATATCTATTCACATATATAGTATTCGTATATGTATTAGTGTTATGCTTACTGCATTAGAAGTCTAAAAGGGTTAACACATTTATTCTGTTACAGGCTTGAAAATAATTGCATGTACTTTCTGACTTTGCATCTGGTCAGCTCAGTGAATGACCTTGTTCATACACTGAGAAACAGATGATTTTGCTAGCATTAGGAGAATAGAACAATACAGCATTCTGAAATGTTATTAGACTTAGGCAAATAACCTTGCTCGTGTTGAGTGAACACTGCAGCTGTAGAGGAACTAGATAAGACTATAAGCTGTAATCAGTATATGCTTTGTGCTCAAAGTAGGAAAGAATCACGAATTGTAACACCAAATCGTTACAGACTGGTGGTCAGCAAGGCCACATTGTTTTTGAGAAAACTTTCTCATGGGAACATTTATAATTGTTATATCAGCAGAAAAACTTAGTAAACACCTGTTTTAGAACAATGCTTAGAGTTATATTTGACTACATCAGCTGGCAATGGCTTACAGAACAGTATAATAATGAACTATTTCCTGTATAATGTCAGACAAATTTCTGAACTGCATTTTTGTCTCCTTGTACAAGAATAAAGGAACCTTAACTGAACCTTGACTGCATTGATCTTTGATTTTTCTTTTGACAAGTTGGTCCTTCGGACCGGAAACCTCTCAGTTATCCCGGATCAGACAGGCCTGGTGGCTTGAATCCGTACGGAAGAAGTTACCAAAACGTTTTTTCTTGCTCGAAAAGACCTCTGACTGAAATGTTGTATAAACAGAGGCCAGCCACTTTCTGATCTGCGGCTGACGGGCAGGTTTCAATCGGACCGGGGTGATCAATTGCTGAGGCTCAGGTAAGGTGATTCTGCTTTTTTTTTTGTTTTAGATCAGGGACTTGACTGTATTTGTTCAGTCAGGATTTTTGTGTAAATCCAGGGACAGAAAAATTGCTATCTTGTCATAGATCAGGGGAACAGAATAAGTAGGCAGGTAGTCTGAAGGGACTATAAAATCTTCATGGTACCACGTTAAAAATAAGAAGGGTTACATAACATTTATAAGGTTAGGACAAAATGGGTAATAAGTGTACAAAACGACCCCAAAATCCGCCGTTAACCGAAGACGCAGAGTACATGCGGTCACGACGTGCCGATAACATTAAGTACTACACAAAGTGGGTTAATAAATATGAATTTGATGGTACACTAGAAAAATCCTAACTTGTCAGACTTTTAAAACAACTTAAAACTGATTCCAAAGGGCAGGTAAAAAGACAGCACAAATTAGGAATTCCTCAGGCACACAGGTGGATTGAGGAAGCAAACCGAAGGGAACAAACAAATAAAAATTCAAAAGCAATGTTTTTGGATAAAGAGGATAATAACTTAGTTATAGCATCAGCCCCTCCGCCCCCTCCACTTCCCTTGCCAGAATATGAAGCGAGTGAACAGGCAGGTCCACCCCCACGATACCCTGCTGTTCCGTCAGGTAGAAGTGTTACAAAAGCAGAGCCGTTTGTCAGAGATCCTGTCGAGACTAGTTCTCGAACACGCAATTTGAGAGGGGATATTGAGTTATATCAAATAAATAAAAATTTGCGATCTATGAGTGAAGAAGAGATCTGCCCACTCATAGAAGTACCAAATCCTCAGGCAGGACCCAACTCTCCTAGTATACAGACCGTGGACACCGGAAGATATCCGGAAAGCCACAGAGGGAATTCCCAATCCAAAAGTTAATTTTAGAAAGTTTTTAGAAGACTTGGAAGGCATGAGGTTAAGTTATCACTTAAACAGAGAGGAAGTAGAAAAAGTAGTCAGACAAATAGTAGGTCCAAATTGGCACATGATCAGTGGCAACTGGAATCCCCATGACGCTGTGCTTAAACCCCTCCCACATAGCAGCGCAGAGTTAGAGAACAGAGTGAAAGGTCTAACGGACCGAATCTCTGAGAAATGGAAGCCTAGGGCAGACTGGACTTGCATTAATCAATGCATCCAACAAGAAGGTGAAACTGTTGACAGATATTTTGCTAGATTGCTGGAATGTTTTAATAACCATTGTGGAATGCAGATTCCTGAAGACCAGACACAAGATTCCCCATATGAGCAGCAGTTAAAGAATGCATTTTTAAAAGGCAGTATTGCACCCACAAGCAGTTTTATTACGAAGCATATGGTAGATCATCGCACAAGCAGATTACAGTTACTGCTTGAATATGCTAGGCATGCCGAAAGGCATTTTAATAATAAAAAGAAAAAGAAAGCCCAAGTATTTGCTGTAGATGACAGAGAAATTTATTTAGTACAGTCTGAAAAGAAGGGCAAGAAGAATGCCCAGGGAAACAAACAATCTGATCAGCGATCAGAGGACTTTGAAGGGCGAAAGAAAAGGGGTGAATGTTTCAAATGCAGTAAAAAGGGACATATGGCAAGGGAGTGCAAGAAAAATAAGAAGGCAGCTATGGAGGATAAAAATGAAGAGGGTGAGGACTGACTATATGATAGTCAAGAATCACTAGATAGGAATAACGAAGAAAGGACAAATGAGAATGTGATAGACAGAGCAGAGAATGTGTTAGGAGAAATAGAGGAAGTGCAGGAAGCTACCGATAGTGAAGACAATGAAATATTAGACCTAGCCTTATTGAGCTTGGAGCTCTATTTGGCTGACACGAAACCAAGTTACACTCCTGGTAGAGGGGAGGGAAGTCAAATTTCTGTGTGACTCAGGGGCATCACAAACCCTGGTACACCCCTCCAAACTACCGGAGAATTCAGAGTCACATGATTACATATTAGTAAAAGCAGCTAATGGACAGCTGTATCGGGAGTCTCTCTCCCATAATATTGCAATAACAGATCCTGTTTCAGGATTAACCCAGAAAAGTAAAATTGTTGTTTCTGCGAAATGCCCAGTGAACCTTTTGGGCAGAGACCTTATGCAACTATTTGGCATAGCAGTAGTGCCAACCATGCAGGGTATGGAAGCACAGCGACAAATTAATACTTTTGCAGTGCAATCGGAGGGTGAAACATTTTATTGGTACAGCCAGGACTTGGTTACGACCGGTCCTGGGGCAATAACTGGAGAGTTAATGAATGTAGCTATCAGTAAGTTCCCCTCCCTTTGCATTGACATACATCATCTGTTGCACTGTACTCTGTATTATTGTAATACACCTGGATCTGACAAAGAATATGAGCAAGAATTGTTTAAAAACCGTGCAAACAGATTAGTGTTGCGTAATCTGTACTGGGACATGAAAGGGAACAGTGTAGTTAGCTGTTCATTGCCCCAGGAGTTCTTTGCACTGTATAAATCAAATTGATTACCACATGTTAGTTTAACTAAGGACAAGAGTATGAAATGGGCAGATCTAGGAGAAAAAGTCACAAAATGGGAAAAGCAGACAGAGTCAGAACTGTCAGAACAAGGAGTACAAAGACAGAAACTGAGTTGGATAACACAGACACACCCAGCTGTACACTTGCAGTCAAGCGGGGACAGCTGAGAAGCACTCTTATTAGAAGAGGAAGAAAAAGCTTTATTAGACACACCAGAGACTCTCTGGTGAACAGGAAAATCAGATGTAGGACTTATTCGTACAGCAGGACCAGTTACCATCATGCCAAAGTCAGCATTTAGACCGCAAAAAAGGCAGTACCCCTTAAGAAAAGATGCAGAAGCAGGTATTAAATCTATCATAGCAGCTTTACTTAAGGAAGGAATACTGGTGGAATCTCCTGATTCACCATGTAACACACCCTTATTCCCGGTTAAAAAAGCAAATGGAGAATGGCGTATGGTCCAAGATTTGCAAGCTGTAAATGATGCAGTAATATCAATGGCACCCACGGTGCCAGATCCACACACCCTATTGAATGATCTAAAGCCTCAACAAAAATATTTTTCTGTGGTAGATATTAGCAATGCGTTCTTTTCAATACCGATACACCCTGACAGCCAGTATTGGTTTGCATTTACATTTCAGGGGAAATTGTATACATATACGTGACTACCACAGGGATATTGTGAAAGTCCAACGATATTCTCACAAGAGATGGCAAGTAACTTGGCTGGGTTTACCCCACCAAAAGGTAGTCAGATTTTACTTTATGTTCATGACATCCTGCTGGCAGCCCCCACCCAGCGAGATTGTAAGGAAGACACTATAGCATTATTGA
Source organism: Protopterus annectens (assembly GCF_019279795.1). NCBI lineage: Eukaryota > Metazoa > Chordata > Ceratodontiformes > Protopteridae > Protopterus > Protopterus annectens. The sequence goes on along the minus strand of NC_056747.1, from coordinate 686,521,575 downwards.
AATTCTTAGCTGCTGAAGGACACAAAGTAAGCAAAGATAAATTGCAGCTTTGGAGAAAACAAGTTAAGTACCTTTGATATGTAATATCCAAAGAGGGTAGGACATTAGATGAAGACAGAAAAATAGCAATCTTACAAGCACCAAAACCCACAACCAAGAAGGAAATGATGTCCTTTCTTGGTACGACTAATTTTTGTCAGAGCTGGATCCCAAACTATGCTTTGGAATCTGCACCGTTAACCAACCTGATTTTTCAGAAGCCTATGGCAGCACAAGATTTGCTACAATGGACATCAGAAGCAGAATTAGCTTTCTGTAAACTGAAACAGTTGATAGCATCCTCATTGGTTTTAGGATTACCAAACTATCATAAACGTTTCTTCCAAACCATAGATTGTAAGCAAGGTTATATGACGCCAGTATTGACACAACAGCATGGGGACAAGCAACGCCCCATTGCTTACTATTCATCACAACTGGACCCAGTGGCACGGTCTTTGCCCCACTGTGTACAAGCAGTAGTTGCAGCCGCAATGGCAGTGCTGTAATCAGTATATGCTTTGTGCTCAAAGTAGGAAAGAATCACGAATTGTAACACCAAATCATTACAGACCGGTGGTCAGCAAGGCCACGTTGTTTTTCAGAAAACTTTCTCATGGGAACATTTATAATTGTTATATCAGCAGAAAAACTTAGTAAACACCTGTTTTAGAACAATGCTTAGAGTTATATTTGACTACGTCAGCTTAGAGGGCAATGGCTTACAGAACAGTATAATAATGAAGTATTTCCTGTATAATGTCAGACAAATTTCTGAACTGCATTTTTGTCTCCTTGTACAAGAATAAAGGAACCTTAACTGAACCTTGGCTGCATTGATCTTTGATTTTTCTTTTGACAGTCTCTCAAATTAAACCCATTTGGGCAAATGCCAATCAAGCAAAGAGATGTGAGCTAAACAACTTTCACAGATCATGGAGTTTTCTTTCTCAACTGTTGTATGACATCAAAGCAGGTATACTGAAGTGTTGAGCTATGCCTCTAACAAATGGGGGCAAAAATAACTTTACTTCAAAGTTTGCTGAAAGTTGTATCAGCCATTTTTTTTAATTGATCAGCACTCGATTAAGCAGTTCTCAATCGATGAACATGAACCTCACTGTGACTCCTGTAATCAGTGATGAAGTAACAGCAGCACTAAATTCCCAGAGTGGTAACAAAGAACAGGGCCCAGTGGGTTGTCAAAGGGTCTCTCTCAACCAATTAAGGACAGGGTCATAGTTCTCAACCTTATATCTGCAAAATGTGGAATATTATCTCTCATAATGTGGAATAAATTAGCAAAATGTGGAACACTTATAAACACCTCCAACTGGGAAGCTCATAGCCTGGTTAAAATGTGTTCCTTTACACTAATAAATAGTTTTTATGATGAATTAATATGATTCAGTATTATTTGTCATGAATATTTGTTAAAATGTTCTTAACAATGAATGTGCATTAGTCTCTTTCAATGTGGAACAGAGTGGACCGTTGACTTTTTAAGACTCAAAATAAGGAACATTCCTTGTAATGAGACATAGCTGAGATGTATGGATACAGTCATCACCAAATTAAGAAATTTAATAATTCTAACCTTTATATGGGAGATGTCTTAACTGTCTTGAAAAAAAAATCCATCATTTTTGGGATTCCAAAGTCTAGTAAATTCTCCTAATGGCCAAGTTCTATAAGCCAATTCCAGTCTTAAGTCACGATTATAATATATGTATGATGGTTTGGGCACCATGGAATGCAAGGTTATTACCTGGATTATATAAAAGAAATTAGTCTGAATTTGTGTTAGGTCTATAAATGTGTGACAATGTAAACAAGTTATTGGTGCTTATTGAAGATATGGTTAAAGGGACAAGGGACATTTTCACAATAATAAAACCTTGAAGATGCTTGGTTTTCCAAAGAGATTCACAGAGATGCTTGAGAGGATATATGTGGGTGCTCAGTTAAAAGTTAAACCTGGGACAAGACTAGTTTTTAGTTTTTACATACAATGTGGCAGAAGGCAGGAGTGTCCTCTGTCCCCATAATTTTTGCACTCTACTTAGAACCAATGGTGAGGAAACTGAGAAGTTATGAGATTTGAGGTTACAAATACAGGGGGACTGAATAAAATATTTTTCTTTCTGCTAATGATTTATTAATGTATCTGGGGAACCTCAGTCATGATGATGTAGTAAGTTATAGAGCTTAATTAGTTTGCAGCATTGTTAGGCTACTCTGTAAACAGAACTAGGCCTAAAGCATGGCAGTTCATCTATGTGCTGGCTCATACTTTACAAGATGAATATCCATTACTCATGTGATGGCAAAAACTATCACTTTGGGAAATAGAAACATCTACTGGCCCACTGAAGAAAGTAATGGCTATCCATTTCAATGTTTTGCCTAAAAAATCCTATAAACAAAATCAGCCCAAAAAATGTCTAAATGTCTTTACAGGATGAGTCCCACAGGTTTGAAGGTGCTCAGCATACTAGAGGAAGAGTACAAGAAGAGGGCATGACATGAAATGATTAAAGCCAAAAGTATATCCATCTGCTGAGGTACTCAAAGACAAAGGGAAAGTATAATGTTGCAAAGAATTACACACACTACAACCTGGAATGTAAAGCTAGGAATCAAGAACATTTTGATAAAGAAAATGATGAGATAACAACAAAATATTAACTTCAACATCTTGGGAATGTGAACTAAAATTAACTAGAATGGGTCATTGTATGTCAAAAAATGATCAGATCTTCTATTGTGTACAATAATCTTGCAGAAGTAATGGAGCAACTCTTATAGTCAATAAAAAGGTATCAAATGCAGTACATTGATATCATCAGACGGTCAATACCTACATCAAACTGACTATACAGTTTGGAGTAAGAGATGGAAGTGCTCTATGCAGACAACAAAACATGAAATGGCTGTGGCTTGGGCCATCAGCTTTTCACTGCAAAGTTATCAAATTAAAAAGCCAAGAAAAGGATAAAGGAAGCAAAATGGCTGTTTCTGAAGGCTTCAGAAGTGGCAGAGCAAAACAAGAGAGCAGAAGGCAAGAGAGAAGGAGAAATAAGTTAAACTGAATGCAAAGTTACAAAGAATAGCAGAAAGGGATATGTTATCATAATTAAAAAATCAATGCAAAGAAATGGAAGAAGACAACAGAATGGGAAAGACAAAAATATCATCAAGATGACTGGTGATGATAATGGAAGCTTCAGTAGAAAAATTGGCATGATAAAAATTAAAAATGGGAGAGAACTGACAGAAGCAGAAGAAATTAAGTTTAGGTGGCAGGAATATACAGAAGAACTATATAACATCACTGATAAATATAATGGTATTTTCTCTGACCTACAGAAACACACCCTTTAAAGTCAAATGGACCTTAAAAAGCTTTGCTTATTTTCAGGCTGAAGGAAGGGACGGAATTCTAGGTGAATTGCTTAAAATCTTGAAAAATTATAGTGTTACACTGTCACTTGTAAATTGTCAGAAAATTTGAAAAACACAACAGTGGCCATTCAAATTTATATGCCAGTATCAAAGAAGGCAATGTTAAAAAGTATATAAATTATCAGACAACAGCACTTGCTTCACATGACAGCAAAGAAATGGTTAGGATCTTGCAAGCTGAACTCCAGCAATAGACAGACAGGGAGCAGCCAGATGTACAAGGTGATGCTAGAAGACACAGAAGCACGATTAATTAAATTGCCGACATTCACTGAGACTAAAAAAGGCATTGATGTACCAGAAACGTGCTTTTGCTTTACTGATTACTCTAAAATTATTGCATGTATGGACCATTACACATTGTAGCAAGTTCTTTGAGAAATGGAGGATAACGCATCAACCTTATTTGCCTCCTGAGGAATCTGTATGCAGAGCAAGAAGCAAAAGTCAGAACTGAATACAAAATAAATAACTGCTTCATAATTTGGAAAGGAGTTTAATAAAGCAGTACATTGTCACCCTGCTTTTGAATCGATGAAAAAAATTAAAACTGCTGACAGAAATATTAACAAGCACAGACATGCAAATGATACCACTCTGATGAATAAAAATCAGGAGGACGAGTTGAAAAACTTACTGATAAAGGTGAAAGCAGAAAGAGCAAAAGCTGCTTTGCTGCTCAACATCTAGCCCTACAAATTTTTGCAAACAGTTAAGAAGAACTGAAGACAATGGCAGATCTTATTTTTTCTGGGCTTACAGATCCTTGATGGTGACTACAGGCAGCAAACTAAGACACCTACTTCTTGGGGTGAATGCTATAGCAAATTTCGATAAAGTAGTAAAGAGCAAAGGTATTACATTGTCAACAAAGTTGTCTATAGTCAATGCAAAATGTTTTCTCAGTCATAATACATGGTTGTGCTTGGTGGACTGTAACTAAGGTTATCCACTGGAAAATTTATGTTTTTCAACTGTGCTATTATAAACAACAACAAAAAAAATTAAGTGGACTGTACACTGGAAGGCCTGACAGTAAAACTAAAGTTCAATTCCTTTGACCACATAATCCAAAAACCGCATTTCTTGGAAAACACACAGATGCTGAGAAAGTCTGAAGGCCAAAAAAAGGGTAGAAAGGCTAAGAGAGATGGACATTATTGCTGAGGTAATGAATACAAATTTAGAGGAACTTAAAAAAGCAAGTGGAGAGAAAAGCTTGTAGGTTTAACATCTTTAAGGTCATGAAGAGCTGGACTTGAATAAATGACTAATTAACAGCAACATACAACCCTCACTACAACACACTACAGTCTTGACATATGGAGAAGCTGAGAAAAAATGCATAGAATTTTTCCATATACTGTAAGAAAATGTTGTTATACCTTCTCTGGAAATTTTAGGTCATACAGTATCAATACACTCTTTCAATAAGATTAAGGGGGGCTGTGAGGTTCCTATGGAATGGTAAGAGGACAGATGTGACTGGGAAAAAGGCTACTCTTCCGGTGGCTTTGGGTGAGCTGGGAACACTTGCCTATTAAATGTTGTCAAGGTCAGTCAAGTCAAACTATTCTACAATCTGCTAAGTTTACGGTATGAAGCTCACTGGAGCAATTAAAGTGTGGCAGAGCAGGATGGAGAACTAACACTCTCAGATTGCTTTTTGAGATGCAAATTCAGAAGGGAAAGTAAGTACTCTGCCCTACCCTTTGTATGTTTTCCAATAATGTTTGCTGCTCTGAGTTAATTTTGAATACAGCTGTCTCCTGCACACAACAGCTAGCCTTACTGGCATTCATTCTGAATTAGACCTAAATACATTCATAATAATCACTAATAAAAACAGAGAGACTGTACCTGCTGTGTATGCATATTTCCTCACAGACCTCTCCCTCATAAAACCAAAACCAGCTGATACAAGATATAAAGTATTACATGTATAACATTGAATTTGCATACTTTGTGGTACATATTCTTTTTGGAGCTCGTTCTCTGTATCTTTGTTGTTTGCAGCCCATCTAGAGAACACCCATATATGGGTTTGCAAAACTGAAGTATAGTATTTGAAGTGAAGAAATGTACGCTTTTCAATTATTAATGTGCCTCACACTGCAGAAATGCAGATTCTAGTTGGAAAACACTCCAAGTGTGCTACCAAGAATTCTCCCAGTGAAAGGAACTTTATTAATGTTATTATTAGTGTGTGCTGTAAAGTCCCATCACAACTTAAACTTTAATATAGGATATCATATCTACTATCTCTTACTGTCTGCAAAGCACTGGCCAAGAATGCCCTTGTCCCTAAAAATACAAAATTGTCTTCCCGTATTCCATTTACAGTCCAATTACAACACTGAAAAACTTTGAGGATTACAAAGGCATGCATTTATATTCCACTGAAAACTGCTATCATGGAGTTTAAGAAAATTTGGGGAGAAACAGCCAGATTTCAGCAGGGAATATAATTTATAGGTGAGGACTGGAATTTGATTTGCAAAAGTAAGGAACTATCAAGGGGACCTAGAAGGAGAAATATAACAAAAAGAAGGTAGATTTTGGAAGCAATTTATGAAAATAACTGGTATGTAAGATGTGTATTCAGTATTAGGAACTTGGACAGAATTTACAAATTATTCTTCATGGTACAATAACTGGTGATTGTGTACACTAGTGTGCATTACATTTTAGAAAAGTGTCTGAGTAGCTTTTATTCCATTCAGGATGTCCTGTTAACACTGTAGCTTCACATTACGTTTTTTTCATTCTCAAGCTAAGCAGCAATAAACCTTCTTTATTTAGCTCTACCTCCAAGTGTTTGCCTTGCTAAATTCTTTGCCAGCCATGGTATGTTACAGGTTATTCTGATAGCTGCATTCCTGCTGTACAGTGTTCACTCTGTTTATCTGTATCACTGCCAATTACTTTTACGTTTTTTGATAATAAGACTGCCTACTCTGGTGGTCTGTGACAGCCATGTTAAGATTTAACTGACCTCCTCCGGAGGGCATAAGCTCTGTTTAGTGTTCTGTTGTCAACAGTCTTTGCGTTTATATTTTTTTATTTAAAATAAACTTATGTAGTATGCATTTAGTTCAAATGAGTTATTAGTCTGTGTAATCACTGCAGAAGGTGATGCTAGATGACACAGAAGCACTGCCCAGGTACTAATGCTGTGTGCTTGGCTTTGCTGTCCTGTCATCCCCATCTCCAGCCACCTCCCCCTAGGTGTTTGACATATATAGAACTCTAAGTCCACCACAAAACTACTTACATGATGCAAGCCATCAAAGGAAATTCTGTCTATGAACATCTATTAACAAACATTTTCCAACCATAACATTAGAAACAAGTACTATATACTGACAGATGCTGACTTAAACAGCATAATCAATCTAACATTTATTGATGTATGTAACAAACAACAATAAAAACAGCAAAATATAAATATAATGGAAAAACCATGTACATGTTCTACATATCTAGGACCATTACACATATTAACATGCCACTCCACTATTAGTTTATATGGTACACATAAAAACAATTACTTCAATTATGTTTATTTTTACATTAATACTAATAATAACTGAAACAGGCATAAACTACCAGTGCCCACTCACAAAAACTCAAAGACCCTCCACTTATATTCAACTAAATAAGAGTAACAATACTCAGACCAACATAACAATCCACCCAAATATATTCTATTTCACACATTTACAAGTACTTAATATACCAGTCTGCCACTATGGAATCAAATTAACCAAATTCCCCAAAAGACCAAAGATTGTTAGATAAAATCAAATAAAAACCTAAAACTACACCAACGTCACTTCTTTATAAACCTCCTTCTCTGATCAGATACTGAATCAATCCTTGTACTACATACTATAATAAAAATATGCAATCCAGAATATCCTACATCAAACTTTTACTCAATCAGGTCAAATAATCTACCATATGAATGTCAACTGCATTTGCAACAAGCTTTCTGTTCTACAGCTGAATTCCTACTTATAAACCTGACATACTAACCATAAGCTTGGCTAAAAACAAAAATTGAAGCTAATGAAATGTTGTCCCCAGGCTATGATCACCTATCCAAAAATGCAGTAGAAATAGTTATACTTCACTCATAATAATGACATTTATATGACATTTTTGCCCCTTTACCTGCTAACCATCAAGTCCCACACCCATTAGACATTGGACATTTGTTCCCTTACTGGGGAATTTTACCATGGATCAGGAGAAAAAGCTCTCCAGAAGGGGCCATTATTCAGTCATCCATGAAGATGCTTTATGCCCTCAATGGCATCATGAAAATGAGAACCTTTGTAAAGACCTAACCCCACAACTGGGTGGAAGGATATGTGATTTGCATCACTGTGGAAGAAAAAGTGGGATTGTCAGAAAGATGAAGAAAGTAAACAGGAGTATAAGGAGATGAGGCGTATGGTGAAGAAAGAGATGGTGAAGGCTAAGGATAAGACATATGGAGAGTTGTATGAAAGGTTGGACACTAAGGAGGGAGAAAAAGACCTGTACCGATTGGCTAGACACAGGGACCGAGCTGTGAAAGACGTGCAGCAGGTAAGGGTAATAAATGATAATGAGGGAAACGTACTCACAAACAAGGAGAGTGTGTTGAGCAGATGGAAAGAGTACTTTGAGGCTCTGATGAATGAAGAGAATGAGAGAGAAAGGTTGGATGATGTGGGGATAGTGAATCAGGAAGTGCAATGGATTAGCAAGGAGGAAGCAAGGACAGCTATGAAGAGGATGAAGAATGGAAAGGCTGTTGATCCAGACCTGTGGAAGCATGGAGGTGTTTAGGAGAGATGGCAGTGGAGTTTTTAACCAGATTGTTTAATGAAATCTTGGAAAGTGAGGGGATGCCTGAGGAGTGGAGAAGTGTTTTGCTAACAATTTTTAAGAATAAGGGTGATGTGCAGAGCTTTAGTAATCACAAAGGGATAAAACTGATCAGTCACAGCATGAAGTTATGGGAAAGAGTAGTGGAAACTAGGTTAAGAAGGGAGGTGATGATTAGTGAGCAGCAGTATGGTTTTATGCCGGGAAAGAGCACTACAGATGCGACGTTTGCCCTGAGGGTGTTGATGGAGAAGTATACGGAAGGGCAGAAGGAGTTGCATTGTGTGTTTGTGGACTTAGAGAAAGCATATGACAAGGTGCCTCGAGAGGAGTTGTAGTATTGTATGAGGAAGTTGGGTGTGGCAAAGAAGTAAGAGTGGTACAGGACATGTATGAGGGCAGTGTGACAGCGGTGAGGTCTGCGGTAGGAGTGACGGATGCATTTAAGGTAGAGCTGGGATTACATCAAGGATCAGCTCTGAGCCCTTTCTTTTTTGGGTACTTTTCTGTTAACAGGGCAACAGTGTTCGCGAAACAGAAATGTTGTCACGAAGCCTAGGAGTTCCGCAAATGTTTTTGTGATTACATCTTCACAGTTTCTGCGCTTGTTGCTATTTTACCCAGCCCTTTCTCAACAGTTTCACTCACATTTCCCACAGAGGCTCCTATTTTTGCAAGTGCTTTGTCCCCACTATGTCACTGTTTATGTTGACAGAGATGGCTTACAGCATTACAGATCAACTCACAATGACCATTACAAATTAGCACACACTGGGAGGGGGGAGCAGTTGCTAACTGTTTGGCAAAAAATAACATATGCGATTTACAGCATTTTCAGAAAGTAAGAGGGAAGCTTGTCATAACTGTCACTGAAAGCGCCACTGAGTTGGGATGAAAACCATCAGCATTGACTTCAGATCACATGCAGTTAGTAATAATGTGAACACAGTGCCCCTTAAAAATCAGCAGATGCTCAGAAAGACGAGCACGTCCTTATTTCCTGACAATATAACGTCAGTAATGTACACCGTTTTTAGTAACTAAGAGGGGATCTTTCTACAGGTATCTGTGTAAGCGGCACTGACTTTAGAGGAAATCACTCCCACAACAAAGTTTAAAATAAATGCAGCAGCAAAATAAGCAACAGTGACTTGCGTGGAAAATGTAGTATTACTCGGACAACAAAGGCCAAATTACAACCTGGAGAGAAGAATGCCATAATCACGAATGACAACTGATAACACAAGTATGAGTGGGAGGGCAAACACAGAGTTACAAGCAGAAAAAAAAAAAAAAAAAGCTTCACATCAACTGCATGTTAACACTACTGCCTTGTTAATGGAGAAGTACCCTTATTTGCAATGGTGATGGACAGGTTGACAGATGAGATCAGACATGAGTCCCCGTGGACTATGATGTTTGCAGATGACATTGTGATCTGCAGTGAGAGTAGGGAACAGGTTGAGGAGAGCCTGGAGAGGTGGAGATATGCTCTAAGGAGGAGAGGAATGAAGGTCAGCAGGACTAAGGAAGAATATATGTGTGTGAATGAGAGAGAGGATAGAGGAATTGTGAGGATCCAGGGAATAGAGTTGGCGAAGGTGTATGAGTTTAAATATTTGGGATTAACAGTTCAGAGTAATAGTGAGTGTGAATAAGAGGTGAAGAAGAGAGTACAGGCAGGGTGGAGAAGGGTGTCAGGCATGATTTGTGACAGACGGGTACCAGTAAGAGTGAAAGGGAAGGTCTACAAGAGGCTAGTGACACCAGCTATGTTACATAGGTTGCAGATGGTGGCACTGACAAATAAAATAATTTAGAATGAGTGTAAATTTAGATGTTAAGATTTGCATTGGGTGTGATGAGGATGGACAGGATTAGGAATCAGTATATTAGAGGGTCAGCTCAGGTTGGATAGTTTGGAGACAAAGCCAGAGGCGCAAAATTGCTTTGGTTTGGACATGTGCTGAGGAGGGATGCTGGGTATATTTGAAAAAGGATGCTATGGATGGAGCTGCCAGATTAGAGGAAAAGAGGAAGGCCTAAGATAAGGTTTATGAATGTGGTGAGAGAGGATGTGCAGGTGGTTCATGTGACAGAGCAAGATGCAGAGGACAGGAAGAAATGGAAATGGATGATCCACTGCGGCGACCCCTAACGGGAACAGCAGAGAGAAGATGATCACTGTGGAAGCCTACAATCCCTTCACCATGCAAACATACACCTGCACACTCACAATGAATTGAAGGTGATCGACAAGCAATGGCTAAGTGAGCCTAATGCTCACCCCAGATCACACACAAATGCATAACTACCCTTCCTCAAGGGACCGTGGCAGTTCATGGCTGTTTCTGCCCTGCCGCTTCCCATAATGGGTATGGCATCTTAACCTGTGTGGCACAGAGGAAGGATTCCCAACTGTGTCGCAGGCAACCAAGGTTCAACTAGTGTCCCTGCCAGTGGAGGAACCTGGAAAGGATGGGAAGGCATGGAAGGAATGAAAGGCAGTAGCCCATTTGCCTTTCCCAGTGGGGAGGGAAGGGGTGTGCACACTTGGGGACTCATTGGGCTGTGCTAACTTCCTGGTGGAGACTCTTGTGATTCTGGGGCAGGGAAAGGATGCCTGGGGAGTATTCCCCTTGCAAAAGTGAGAGATGTCTTCTGCTGTTAACCTACTGCATGCCCTGCATCTATGCCTGCGAGGTGCATGTGTTAAGGACAGGGAAACAAAAAGAAGAAAACCTCAAACCACTCCTGATGGATGTCTGAATGATGGCTGTCTGAATGATGGCCACTCCTGGTTGACTCTTGCCCCAGTGAGAGGGAACAAATAGCCCAACTGGCAGAAAAATACACTTTAATAAGTAACCCTGTACTTATACACAATTGAATAAGGCCCCTCAGAGCTCAAAATCAAAGTCAAATACTTAAAGAAAAATCTCATAGCCAGTTTGGTAATCCCTTCTGGCATACAACTAGAACACTTTATATTACAACTAGAGAAGGAAGCAATTCTGGGCACACTGCAGATGAGAAGAGCACTCTTGGCAAACATCAAAGATTGAAACAATACTAATTTCATACTGGACTTAGGAAAGGGGTCCATTCCTGTCATGGCATTACAAACCCAAAATACTTGGAGAAATTAAACTTAGAACAAAACCATAAACAATTCTTGTAGAAGTAAAGTATTCACCTGACCACAGAACTACTCATCTACAAAGACATAACAAGAGATCCATATGTTCTAACTACACAAAACAATTTTTCCTAAATCAAACTCTAATGTAGTGTACTTGTCAACTCTTTGAGCCCTCCCAATATCACAACTGCATAATCTGTGAACAGATTCTAAAAGCTTTTTTCTTTCCTATTTACTGTCCATACCACCCCCATAAATTTTAGTAACTCGTTCATTAATTAGTCTTTATATTTATTAGTCATGTATAATGACTTTATTCTTTCTTTTTATTTTTTAACATTACTGTTTCATAAACATATCACACCTATATCTGTGTCTCAGACTAGTAATCAGTTACATCAACTCTTTATGTAACACTAGTAATGGGTTTAGTGATTATTACTTGTAAATGTCTACATTCTTCTGTTTAATTATCATATTTTTGTATTTGCAATTTAATGGCCAATCCTATCATGGTATTTCTACATTTTTTTTGTAATACAAATGTACATACTTTGTTTCACCTGTAATATAATGTAATGACTTTTGTCTGAGCATGAAACTTTTTTTCTCTGACCCCCCCCCACCCCAGTGAAAAAATGCCCGATGCCCAGTCAGACTACACTAGTTAAATGAACAATAATGCAATTATAAAATGAAGTGGTCTCGAAATTAATTACAAAGTGCAGCAATTTTAAAAAGCAATGATCTGAATAAACCAGCTGTGTTACAAGTAAAGACCATTCACAATGGTACAAGAACAGAGATATACCTTTTTATTGGCATTGTGTCTTACATTAGATATTCCTCTGTCTTACTCTGTGGACTCCCTAAAGTGTGTAACAACTGTGAAGAATCTCAAACATCCAGAAAGGGGCAGATGCAAGCGATGGAAACCATCTGAAGGGCACACAGGTCAGAAGACAGTATACTAGAATCCTGAAGCACTAAAATGTCAACCTAAATTCTTCTCTGGAGTATAACTCCAGGCTGCACTGCTTGGCAGACATATAGGCTCATAGGTGCCTACTAGGCTAACAGCCACAAGGACTTATTATGCCTAGCCATGCATCCCAAATCTCTGATAAGTTTTGGTACCCTTGATAAGTGTAAGAAGGGTCCTGGGAGATTAACCATTTACAGGCTACCTGTGTCCATTAGAGACACAGGTGTCAAACCAGGGATGAATTTCCTGTTCCCTAACCAACTGTCCAAGTTACACTTGAATTGAGTTAGGGAGGAACTCTTCTTCACATCGATGGGGAGCCTGTTCCAGAGAAGGGGTAGTCTCTGGGATAAATACCTATCTCTCCAGCATGTCCTATTTATATCACAGGCAAGGTTTAAATCTTTACAACTGGTAATTCTGGTGCTGTTTGTTTTGCTGATATGCAAGATGCCCATCAGAGTGGGATCTGACAATGCCTTGTATGCCAAGCATACATCTGCCCTCAACAGCCTATAGGAGGCAGAATACAGGGATAAGGCCTTGAGGTGGTCTGTAAGGACAAGTTACTTATGCTCTGTATTCTTTTAGTGAGGAACCTCTGTGGACGTTCCAGCTGTTGGATATGCCTGGTAAGATACATACCAAAGGGAGCATTGTACTCAATGACAGGTCTGATAAATGCCAAAAACAGTGGAATAATGATTTCATTGGACCTAGATGCCATACCTTTGTTTCTAAGTTATACAACATAGAATTATTTCCTCCTACCATAGACACGTGATGGTCAAAGGCTAGGTTACTGTCTGTGTGTGTCCCCAAGTCCCTGACTACTGGGTCAGTTTTAAAGGGGATTTTGTCAATATGACAGTTACCAGAGGTGGATGATTTCCCGAAAGACACTATTATGCATTTCTTGGCATTCAGTTTTAGTCCATGGATCTGAGGGTCTATATTAAATCAGCGAACGCTGATTTATTGACCCCATGTAAGCAAAAGCTTACAATCCCGAACACTTAGAACAGCAATTTTTTTCCCAGGGAAAAAAAGCGCTGTTCCAAAAAAGAAAAAAAAATTTAAAACATTACATAAAGTGGGGAGTCTCTGCCCCCCCAACCCCATACTTAAATATACCAACTCCGAGATTGCACTACAGTGACGAAAACGGCAAAATAATGAAGGTGGCCAAGTGATTTCTTTCCCAGGGAAAGAATTAGTTTATATGCCATTTCGGTATTTTGCCATTTCATGCCTTCAAGTTCGATCAAGACACATTCGAAAGAATGCGTCTTCGATCATACAATAGGGAACCAGCTCTGACACCAGTTGCCTGTGTCAGCCTTCCTGGAGAATATCTGTGTCAGCAGGTGATTCAGTGATCACTCCAAATTTGCAATCATTAGCAAATTTAGCCAGCCAGATACCACTGACATTGGCCTTGACTTCACAGAAGTAAACGCCAAAAAGGAGCGGTCCAAGGACCAGTCCCTGAGGGAATCTGCTTGTGACTGGCCTCTATGTAGAAGTGGACTTCCCAATTCTAACTTCCTGGGTCCTGCATGTGAGCAGCTGGCTATCCATCGAGTGACATAATGGTTTGTACCTAACCTCTTAAGTTTGTCAACAATGCCTGAGTGGGGTATTATGTCAAATGCCTTGGCCAGGTCAAGATAGACAGTGTGAACCATTCTGCCCTCATCCATTGCTTTGCTGACTCTCTCAAAGAAGTCCACCAGGTTAATTAGGCATGACCTGCCCTTGATGAAATCAAAATGGGTTTGGTCCAGTGTCTGGAGGTTTCCTATGTTGCTACTGATCATTTCCATGATGATTCTTTCCATGGCTTTACAAATGAGACTAGTGAGGCTTATGAGTCTGTAGTTTCCAGGGTCTGTAGATGGCCCACCTCTGTGCAGAGGGGCATACTGAGGACCAAGTGACAAATGACACATAGGTTGGTACTAAGCTATCAGCCCTAGGGCCTATACAAGCCTAGCCATAAAAAATCCCTGGCTATTTCTTCCCACACTATTTACTTCCCTGGACCCCTGTCCCATCCAATCATCAAGGTTCCTTTTGAAGAGGGCCAAAGAGGCGTTCTGCTTGACATGTATGGGCAGTCTATTCCAGAGTCTGGGGAGTCTCTGGGTCGGGAACCTATCCCTCCAGCATGTTTTATTTATTGTGATGATAAGATTTAGATCCCTGGAGCGTGTGGCTCTGTGGGATTGGGATTTCTTTAAGTGTAGCATGTCCAACAGCTCTGGGTTTGACATGGCCTTGTATGTTAAACAGAGATCGCCTCGGAGTAGATGATATGTGACAAAGTATAGCTGGAGTTTTTTAAGGTGGTGAGCATAGGGCATCTGTTTTAGGCCTGTGATTCTTTTAGTGAGGTATTTCTGCGGCCTTTCCAGTTGTTGCAGATGTATTGAGACGTACATACCTTATGGGGCGTTGTATTCTATAATGGGTCAAATGAGGGATGAGTACAGTGGGACAATGACATCCTTTTTTCTGGATGAAAAGCCCTTGGTGATGAGGTGTGCCACATAGAAGGATTTCCTGACTGTTGTGGCGATGTGGTTATCCAAGGTGAGACCACTGTCCACCTGTGTCCCCAAGTCTCTTATCACACTTTCGGTGTTTAGTGTACTGCCACCTATGTGATAATTCATGGGTACATGTTTTTTCCCAAAGGGGATAACAATACATTTCTTGGCATTGAGCTTGAGCTCATGGCTCTGGCACCAAGCATCTGTTTCTGTAAGGCCCTTTTGTAGAGTATCCATATCATTTGGGGATTCAATAATGGCTCCCAGTTTGCAGTCATCTGCGAACTTTGTTAGCCAGAGTCCTTTAGTGTTGGCCTGTACTTCAGAGAAGTAGATGCTAAACAAGAGAGGTCCCAGGACTGAACTCTGAGGTACTCCACTTGTCTGGAGCTGGATTTGGAGTTAGCTACTTTTACAGTGTGGGTTCTGTCAGTAAGCCAGTTGGCAACCCATCGAGTGATGCAGGGATTAATGCCCAGCTTAGTAAGTTTGTCTAGGATTCCAGAGTGGGGGATGGTGTCTAAGGCCTTGGCCAGGTCCAGATAGGCTGTGTGGACTGCCTTACCCTCGTCCATGGCTGTGGAGATTGATTCGAAGAAGTCAATAAGGTTCAGGAGACAAGATCGGCCCTTCACGAACCCAAACTAGGTGGGGTCCAGTGTTTTAAGGTTGCCAATGTATTTGTTTATAAGTTCCATGATGATACATTTCATGGCCTTACAGATCAGGCTCGTCAGACTGATGGGGTGGTAGTTTCCGGGATCCAAGGTGGATCCCCTCTTATGGAGTGGGATAACTGTAGCTGTGCGCCACTCAGTGGGCACGAAGCCTGAGGTGAGGGTATGATTAAACATGACACTTAGGTGAGGTGCCAGTTCATTTAGTAGTTCTTGTAGTACATAGCCCGGGATGTCATCTGGTCCCATGGATGCTGTATTCTTAGCTTTGGAGAGTGCGATTTTTACCTGTGTGGCTGTTATTACTGAAATTTTGCAATC
Organism: Protopterus annectens; assembly: GCF_019279795.1. Classification (NCBI taxonomy): domain Eukaryota; kingdom Metazoa; phylum Chordata; order Ceratodontiformes; family Protopteridae; genus Protopterus; species Protopterus annectens. Next base: position 686,505,513 of record NC_056747.1, on the reverse strand, counting down.
TTCCAGTATTGAGATGGGCCATTTAGGGGGTGAGAGGGGGGTGAAGTTGGCACTGAATTGATCTGCCAGGATATTGGCAATATCCTTGGGATCAGTATATTTAATGCCATTCTGTTGCAGCTCAGAGCAGATCTGAGCATTGCCATTTAAATTCTTGACATAGTTCTAGAATGCCTTGTGGTTGTCTTTGGAATCTTTGGCAATTTTATTTTCGTAACTAGCTTTGGAGGATTTTATGAGGGATCTCAGCTTCTTACTCAGGCTGGTAAGGGAGTTTTTTACATCATGGGATTTTCTTCTTTTCTGCAACAGTTTTTTTCTTTTGTTGTAAAATTTGTTTATGGCAGGGGACCACCAGATTGGCTTCCTTTTTTTGGAGGAGAGCACCTTGGTTCTATTTGGGATGGCACGATTCATGCGTGAGTGGATGTGCTCGTACAGTGCCTTAATGTAGGACTCAGCAGTCGAACTTTCAGTTCCCGTCTGCATGGGTGTCATGAAGTTTGTAACTTCTGACTTGAGTAGCATGAAGTTGGCCTTGGAGAAGTTTTTGATGGAGGTTTCCTTAGTGGGGGGTGGGATGTGGATGTTAAGGGTGATTAGCTTATGGTCTGACCTGACCAACGAGGGGGTGACCAAAGGTGTGGAGCATCGATTTCCCATGTTGGTAATGACCAGGTCTAGGATATTGGAGCCCCTGGTGGGATTATGGATTAGTTGATCCAGGGCATTGGAATTTATGAATTCCAAGAACCACTGGGCAAAGGTGTTTGTGCATGAGTAGTTTTCCCAGTTAATGGCAGGGTAGTTGAAATCAGCCAGTATTAGGGTGTTTGGTTGTATATTAATATTTTCCCGTATGTTTAGAAATGTGTAGTGAGAATCTTGGGGCATGGTGGGGCATCTGTAGCAAGCTACAACTTGGATTGCAGTCTTACCTAGTGTTAGTTGCACCTGGAGAATTTCAGATGCATTGTGTTGGGCAACTAACCTGGTGGTGTGAATATCCTTGGTGAATATGGACACTCCTCCACCTTTAGTGTTTCAATCCTGGTTTGGTAGCCGAAAAGTGTGGTAAGAGTTGTAGCCTGGTATTGCAGGGGTGCTCTCTGGAGCCTTGAATCAGGTCTCAGTTACTGCACAGATATCAATGTTCTCCATTTTTAGGAGTGCCTCGAGAGAGAGTGCATTTTGAGGTTTAGACTTCTAGCATTGAGTAGCATTACCTTCAGATTTTGCATGCTTGTACCTGTTACGGTGGTGGCCTTGTCCTTTGAACTTTGCCTAAAAAAGGCACTATAGGGGTGGCAAGAGCCTTAGCCAGTAACCTCAATCTCAGGGGCGACAGGTGCAGACCATCTCTGGCAAAGCATCGTGGTCTGTCAATCATGTCGTCCCAGGCAGACAGATAATGGATCCCCTTTGAATGACACCAGAAGCTTAGCCAATTGTTGAAGTCAATCATTTTGTCTTTATATTGTGGTATTCTGGGCGAAGGCAGGATGCTACTCAGGGCTAGGGTCATACCTGCCTGGGCCACATGATCCGAGCGCTCTTCCATGTCTCTTTTCATGCAGTCCAGGGAAGTACGCCTCAAGTCATTCACTCCAACATGGACAATGACAGAGTCATATTTGTACTTGTTGTGGAGTGACTTGAGTGCATGAGTTATGTGGCGGATCCTGGCACTGACAGACAGCTCACTGTAATTTTCTCCTTGTTCAGCCTGGTGAGTTGGACATCAGTGTGCCTGACTATAGAGTCACCTATGACTAAAGTGCTAGGTTCATTGTCTTGCCTTAGGGGCTGTTGCTGGGTGGCACACTGGTGTTGTGAGCTATGTGACACTGTGGTTGTGATTGGTGTTTTTATTTGTGTTTCAGCTACGGAGGTCCTTGTTGCTTGGGCAGGTTACAGTTAAGGTCCGTCGCATATGTGGATTTAGTGTTGCTATGTGTGGGTGTTGGTGGTGTGAGTTTAGAAGGGCTATGTGTTGCTTGAGGTGTAGTGCGGGTGTTAACCTTCTTCTCTTGACTGTCTAGCACAATCTTGGGTGGAGAGAGCATTGCTTCCAGTCTGGCTAAGTAAGTGCATCTCTCACAGGTTGTACTGTTGGATGGAAGTAGGAGAGGATTGTCTGTGTACATGAGGCAATTGCTGCATTGCCCCAGTATGCCCAGATTCACCAGATGGACAGGAGAAATCAATGGAAGCTGACCCTTGGACATTCCTGGTTTGGTGTTTTTTTTTTTTTTTTTAAGTACAGGAGCTGTTTTCCCTTACCTTAGCAAGGTACTTTGCAATTATAGGCTGTTTAGTGCCTATGATTAATTTCTCCTTATTAATAAGGAGAGCTGAGTGCTTGTATCAGTTTAAGGCTTCCTAGTGCTTTCCATTAGGTATTAGAGCAAGTGCTAGTCATAGGGATGCTTAAAAGTAAGATGAAAAAAAATGGTTTATCCTAAACACTGCAGTGTGCACTACAGAAGTTACATGTGAAAGTAGATAACTTATGTTTTACCTGTCTAAAAAGTTTAAGTTTTAGTGGAGAGTCACTATTTTTAAAACAGCAAGATAGATTGAAAGGGGTTGATCAGTTTTGTATTCCGGTACTATAGAATACAATAGAATGGCCAATAAATTAGTTGAAGGGGAGTGATTTCACAAAATGATAATTTTGTGCTTACTCACTCAAGCCAGTGAAAGCAGAGAGGAAATGAGATATATGGTCAAATTAACATAAGAGGCAGGCAGCTAGAAAGACAGTGATATTTAAGAATACAACAGTGACGGGGGGATTCTGCCTGACTCACAAGGAACAGAGCTGTGGTGTCTTTTGAAGATTTAATACGCAGTTAAAAGCAGAACACAAGCAAAACACAAGGTAAAGAAAACAAATCACAGCACTCAAAATATAAAAAGGCAATAAACCAATTCAAACTACAACAAATAAAAAGCAAACCAACCTTTCCCTCACAGCAAAGTGTAGCAGAGTCTGGGTGAGCCTTTCCAATAAAGCTCAGAAATGTTTTATTTTACCCCTTAAATAGAAGGTTTAGTTCCTCGCTCCACCCCCTCAGTTCACAAATGATTAACCTTAAGTGACCTCCTGTCTTATGTATGAGTCCTTAATTGATCAGTTCTATTTTCAGATATACACAATGGCTTCATTTATGAAGCAAGCAATGAAAGCTGTTGGCCCTTTTTCATTTAAAGATTTGATGACCGGGTAAGCCAACTGGACACAAGTGTCCCTTTTCTGGGTAATTTGGGAGCACTGTCCGGTTAAGTGATTTAGTCACAGCCACACAGTAAGCAAATGAAGGTGGAAAGAATCAAACCATGTACCCTGGGTTACAGGAATCAGCTGACTTGCAGTTCAAAGCCTTAATAGGTTCACAGGACGATACTAGGCTATTGGCCTGGAGGCCCTTATAAGCCTAGCCAAGAATTTCGCCCATGTTCCCACAAAGTTAGCACCTGTTTCCCCTGTCCAGTAGGGGCACAGGTGGGATCCCAGGGGTGTATTTGTTGTTTCCCATCCAGTCGTCCAGGTTCCTCTTAAAGAGGGCTAGTGAGGTACTCTGCTTGATATGGAGACAGAGTCTATTCCACAGATGGGGGAGTCTTTGGGACACAAATCTATTCCTCCAACAAGTTCTATTAATATCACAGACCAGGTCAAGGCCTTGCGTGTGGGTTGTGTGAGTGGATTTTGACTTACAGATATGCAGCAACTCCAGCAAGGCTGGGTCTGAGACAGCTTTGTATGCCAAAGACAGGTCACCTATGAGCAGTCCATACAAGACTGAGTAGAGGGACAAGGCTTATCTGTATAGGACAGGTGTTTGAGACCCTGGATTTTCCTGATCAGGAACCTCTGTGCTCTCTCCAGCTGCTGCATTTGCTTGACAAGGTACATGCCGAAGGAGGCACTGTATTCGATAATGGGTCTGATAAGGGATGAGTTACAGGGATGTTATGACCTCCTTTTTCCTGGATGAAATACCCTTACTTATGAGGTGGGCCATGTAGAAAGCCTTCTGTATAATGGAAGCAACATGGTGGTTAAAAGTCAATTGGCTATCAACCTGGCTGCCTGGATGCCATATCCTTGCCTATAAGTTTGATGACATAGAATGATTTTCTTACTGTCTTAGTTATGTGTTGGTCAAAAGGCCAGACTGCTGTTCACGTATTTTCCCAGATCTCTTACTACTAGGTCTATTCTTAGGAGTGTTTTATCAGTGTAGTAATTAACTTGGGTTGACAGTTTCCCAAAGGTCATAAATAGAAAAACACCTTCCTGCCAGTCAGATCAATGGTGCAAATAACGAACGAACAAACAATAATCACAGTAGTCAAGCGCTTTCGTCCAGCACATGCTGGACTTCTTCAGAACTAATAAAACAATTAAGAAAACACCCATTTAAATACATTTCAACAACCAATAAAAGAAAAGCATTTAAATACAAGTAATTAGTTATTTAAACAACCCTATAAATAGCTATGTATAAAAACAGGCATTTATATTTTAAAAAACACATATAAATAACTTACAAAGAAAGTGCTCTATGCTTTAAAAATGGCATAATTGAAACATGTTCATTAATCCCAGGGGAATGGGATGCATTTAACCTTAGTTGCCAGTTCATCTCTTTTCTCTCGTGTGTTTGCCCAACCCCCCCCCCCCTTGGATTCATCTCAACTATTTCTAAAATACCAAATAAGAAGTGTGTACAGTCCCTATTACTATCCAAATGCTTAGAAAGGGAATTATTAATACTTTTCTGTCAAATAGCATAAATGTGCTCGTAAATTCTCCTACGGAGAGTTCTTTCTGTTTTCCCTATATAAAAATTAAAACATTTTTGACAAACTGCTATATAAACCAAACCCTTCGTACCACAATTGCCTACCATTGTCCTCACCTTAATACCAAATTCACCAATGTATAATATTACCTCTTTTAAAATAAACTTACAGTAATTACAATGACCACAGCATGTTGTGTCCTTATCCAACATACCTTTAAACATAATTGGTCATTCAAACAAAAATTTTAAGTTTGCACATGTTCTAAACACAAAACTAGGGTTATTATCCATAACAACCTGAAGCTCCTTATTTGCCCTAAATAAATTCAAATTTCTACTTAAAATCTCCTTAACTTTTTTACTGTAACATCCATAAGTCAGGACCGTACTATTTTCATACTCTTTTGGCCTCTTTTCCTCCTTATTAGTGTCAATAGTGGTTCCTAATAAAGGGGTATTCCTCAAACCCCAATTATCTTTCACTAAATTATACATTTCAAGAACCTTTTTTTCAGGATAACCTCTATCATAAAAATAACCCTTCAAAACGTCCATCTCCCTAATGACACTACTTAAAGAAGAACACATTCTAACCACTCTGATGAACTGGCCTTTAACAATACCTTTTTTCATATAAAATGGGTGACTACTACTATTTTCCAAATAATCATTGGAGAATGTCGGTTTTCCATATAAAATGGACAAAAACTCTTTCAAGATAGTGTCTTTACTAATAGACACATCTAAATAACTGATTGTCTCATTATTATGTGTGGAGGTGAACTTAAAATAATCACAAATATTATTTATATAATCACAAAACTGTTCACCAATCCCATTTCCTTTCTACATAATAAAAATATCATCCAAAAACCTTAAATACATACTCCATTTACTTCAGAATTTAGTACAGAACACATTATTTTTCTCCCAACTAAACATAACTAAATTGGCAAATAAAGGAGCAGAACTTGAACCCATGGCAACCCTTAAGTTCTGTTTAAAATACTCCTCTTCAAAACAAAAAAATAATTATTTTTTCAATATAATATCCATAGCTAACAATACAAAATTTAAAAGGGTATTATTTAAAAAAGATTTTTCACACAAGGCCTCATAAAGGCTTCATAAAATAATTCTAACCCAATATCATGTGGTATAGATGTATAAAGGTCACAAACATCAAAAGTGGTAAAGGTACAATAATCATCATACAATTCCTTTTTAAATCGTGTAAGGAAATCCCACAAATCTTTTAAAATATAATCAATAGGCAACAAAGCATCCCTCACCAACCTATCCACAAATATGCCTAATGAATAGGTCATACTATATCAGGATGGAATAATAAGCCTATAAGGGGAGTCAAAAATGTCCTTATGTATTTTGGGAATACCAAAAACTAATGGTATAACTGGACATTTATTAGTCAAAAAATTGAAAATGACTTCATTAATACTTCCTTGAAATAAACTATCTTCTAACATTAAACTAATTTTCTTTTGTGCTATGTTAATTTCATTTTTAGAGGCAACCACATATTTCTCCTCATCATGCAACATAGCAGAAATCTGACAGTCATAATCAATTTTATTGACCAAAACAACACCCCCCTTTATCAGGCTTCATAACTCTAATGTCAGGATTACCCCTGATGCTTTCCAAAATTTTACTTTCGTCCAGAGATAAATTACACTCATCCCTCTTATTTGTGGAGTATAACTTAATTTCCTGTGGCATACTTCCTCATAGGATGCTATTGCAGGGTGTAACAGGGGATTGTAACAACTCTTTTTCTTGAGCATAGTAGTTCAGGGAGCCCATAAATTATTGGTATTTTTTATCTGTGTCTTTAAAAATACATTTCAAATTCAATTTTCTTGTATAACTCTTCAATTCTAAAAGGGTTTGAGACACATCCTCCTTTCTAACTGAAATAAACTTCATTCCCTTCTTTAACAATGAAAAGTGCTCGTGTCTAATGCTCTCATTAGTATAGTTATAAATATTAAACCCTCCACTACTTAAACGTCTACCTTCGAATCCGACAGTTACACTCACAGAACCAGCATTATTTAGTTGCTGTAGCTCCCCCTCCTCCAACCCTGCCCTCGGGGGGTTTGTCCTCTCCTCCTTCCCCCCCTGCCGTCCTAAAAAATTCTGATTATTATAATTAAAACCATTACCTTTATTAATAAGCTTTTCTGACCTCCTTAGTGGCAGGTATTCTTCATCATATGTATCATGTTTGTGTTCTACATAATTATCAACATTGTTCCTTGTGTTAACAAAATTTCTCCCTTGATCTCGTGAACCTTGTACATCATTACTGTAAGTAAAATATGATTTAGGGAAGGGGTATGCCATCCTCTCCTTATACTCAGTCTCATCTCTAAATAATTTGTTCTTCTTCCTTTTCATATTTAAATTAGTTTGCTTTTTTTTCCATTGTCAAAAATACCTTCATACCACCCATTATATTAATTAAATTGCACATCATTAGTAATTTCATTATTCAGCTTATCCACTTCTATTAACAATTTGTCAGTTTTTTTAGCATTAATTTTTATAATGAACTCCATGAGTTCAAAACCATGTCTATCAAACATTTCAATTAAGTTATCACATTCAAAATAATTTTTGGACAAACCATTAGGAAATTTAAACATACCGAGCCCTTTCAGTACTCGCTTTTTACACAAAGACTCCTTCAAATAAACATTATCACATTGAAGGCTACGCACCTTTAAAAGCACGGATTTAAAGTCCTTAAGTCCATTTTTTAAAAACCCTCTATTCACATGCGGATTATGTCCAGTAAAAGAAAAATTGTCCATATTTAACCAGTCTCTTAGATTACGTACATCATTAATTTCACCTACAGTTCGTTTTTCTTGCCCACACGGAATCTCCACCTGGGTCACTGAAGCCGAACCGGAATTTAAAACTCCCGGAAACAAACGGTCATATGTGTTTTCAATACCTGGTTCCCTGTTGCTATGGGAACCCGTTTTGAAACCAGAAACAGTACTGGATTTTAAACTATCCACAGTCTCCTGTAATTGAGAAACTTTTTGAGACAAAACCAGAATAAGTTGTGTGAGGTTTCCACTATTCAGTGCTGAATCCTCACTGTTTACCGGCATTTGTGATAAACGATCCTCAGCCATTACGCTCGGCATTCCCTCCATATATCATTCAATAGCAACTTCGATTAAGGACTCAAACTGCACCACTAACCAGTCCTGGCAATACTGCAACCAAAACTCACAACAAACAAAAGGGTGTACAAGGCAGGCAACCAAAACTCATAAATAGAAAAACACCTTCCTGCCAGTCAGACCAATGGTGCAAATAATGAACAAACTTGTAGTTGTCCAAAATCAGTTTAATCCAACAATAATCACAGTAATCAAGCACTTTTGTCCAGCACATGCTGGACTTCTTCAGAACTAATAAAACAATTAAGAAAACACCCATATGAATACATTTCAACAACCAATAAAAGAAAAGCATTTAAATACAAGTAATTGGGGGGCGTGGCCAAGGATGAACACAGGGTAGCAGCAGATTACTTCAGCTCCACCAACATAACTACATTAACAGGAAATTATTACTTCAAAACTCAACTAATGGAATAATTGTCTTTCTAAAAATGTTTAGACTATCATTACTTATAATAATATTCAAAAAAGAAAGAAAATTTAACTGACTTTCCTGTCAGAAATCCTTTTGGAAAATTCTCTCTCATCACTTCTGTTCAGAATGAGTTCCAGCAAGGCTAACAGTCAGGATTCCAGCATTAAGAAAGAGCTTCAGACATTATTATCAACTATACAGCAACTAACAACTAAAATGGATAAACTGGATGTTAAAATTGACAACTTTATAGAGAAAACCACAAAACAAATGGATATGCTACACCAAGATTTACAACATCAGAAAGCCCAGATAACAGGAATAGAAGAGGCACTTAATGATATGGACAACAGAATTAAGGAAGAAGAAATGAACACTGAATTTTTATTGAAACAAAACACCCACCTTCAATCCAAACTAGATGACTTGGAAAACAGATCCAGACGTAACAATATAAGGATTTTTGGGCTGCCAGAAAATATAGAAGGTAACAATATTATATCTTTTTTAAACACTTGGCTTCCCAAAACTTTAGGTCTGTCAGAGGCATTTTCTTTTGGCAGTGAAAGAGCCCACAGATCTTTATCCATTTCTAATACAAATAAAAATTATCCTAGATCAGTTATTGTAAGATTTTTATCATCTTATGACAAGGAGATGGTATTAAAATCTGCATGGGCTAAATCACCTATAAAAATTAATGAAGCAACTGTGTGCTTTGACAATGACTATTCCTCTTTGGTAATACCAAAAAGAAAGGTCTTTTTACCATTAATAAGAGAGCTTAAGAAAGCACAGTTCAAAACTCATCTTTTATTTCCTTCCAAACTGAAAATCTTTTTACCTGATGGCCCTAAAATTTTTGAAGACCTGGACTCTGCTTTGGTATATATTAAAAAAAATAAATACTAGACAAAATAGAGGATATGGAATGGGCAAGTCCTTCGTTAAAAAGAAAGGCAACAGGAACATCTTGGAAGACATCAGAGAAACAAAAGAGACTAAAAAACAAATGACATGTTTTATATTTCTTTGAACTTTTTAATTACAGTTTCTGCATCTACAAGAAAACCATAAATAGCTTAATGATTTGTACAAAGTTATACTAATGTGCAAGAACTGAAGTTTGTTTTATGGATAATCAAACTTACATGAGGAACAAATTACCTGATATAAATCAACTTGTTTCTCTTCTGTAACTAAGAGATCTAAGGTTAGTAATATGTTATATCTTTTTTTTTCTTTCTTTATTTTAAATAATAGCACTCTATTTAAACTAAACATATATGGAAGGGGGAGGGAGGGCAGAGAGGGGGGAAAGATGAAAAGAAGGAAAAAGGGGGAAAAATAAAATATTATCTCTTTAAAATTATTTATGCTGTTTAAATAAAACTGCTTTATATTATACTATATTTAAAACTGCTTAAACACACATAATATCAAATAATAAGTTATGATATAACTGTAGCTGACTAGAACTAAAGCAGTTGTAAGTAATGTGTCTCAGGTTTTACTTTACTAAAAGAAACAGCAAGTAAATATATATTTAGATATATATATATTTTTTTTAAGAAGTAACAAGGTTCTAATAATACTGATGTGTGTCTGTAACATACTTTGAATGAGAAAATGAAATGGGACACATAAATTTAAGAAATGTTTATGTTAGATAATTTAAGGCTTGGTTTCACTGCCATAGAGACTGCAATGACTTGTGGAGTGCTTCGAGAAGGTTTTACACTGTATAAATCCTTTTACATTCAAAATGAATGTTTATCACTTACTTTTACTAAAATTCCCGCCAGAATGTTATAAGAGACAATTTTAGTTATAGGTATCCTCGTGAATAGTGTCCTCGAGCCGATTTAAAAGCTTCAACATTCAGCAAATGCACAGAGAAGCTGAAAGCAGCCATTTTGAACTTTGACCCCTGATTTCACACAGACACGTCGCAAATTCAAGAAGTAAACCAGTTTCAGGAAGTAGAACTGCTGTAAATGCGGTATTGTGATGAAAAACTAACTTTATGACAACAAAATGTGAGTTTTTCTTTATAATAACTTACTTATTTAAGATGTTACTTATAAAATGTAAAAGTTATAATGATTTTTAATGTTGTAATATGCCATAGTAAACAAATGAACTAGCTTAGAATGCATAGTAGCTAAACTCATGCATATGTGACTCTGAAAGCTTATATAGTTGCTGCATTTCAATGCATATAGGTGCATATAATTTAATGATATATAACATTATAATGCATTTATTTTAACAAAGATAAATAAGTATGTGCATTACTATGATTTTATTTCAGAAGAAAGTGTCATGTGATACATTCTAAGCTGCAGTGCAGATATACGAGATATAGCAGGCTTTCATCACAATGATTCATGCATAACTAGAGATCAACATTGCTTTGTAGTCTGTTTCTTTTATCTCATATACTAAGAATAATCATTTTTATTTAAATGGTAAGAACAAGTAAGAGAAGGAAGTTTGTAGTACATGTAGTTTAAAGTTTTAAAACTATTAATAGTACTGTTATGGCAGAAAATATGAATATTCTAATGCAAATAATATTTTGAGACATAATAGCCTTAGATAATAAATGTTATTAAATTCAAATGAACATAAACAAATAATAAGAACCTATCACTACAAGTTTATACTAAACAACTAAAAGGGTATTTTTTCCTCTCTCCTCTGCTCTCTCTTTCAAGAGTGTTAGAATGCTTTTATGATAATATACACATTATATAGAATAGATATACATAACATTGTTAAGATGACTATAAAAGTTTTAATATGATAATACAAGGGTATTCTCAAGAATAATGTTGGTAATGTTTCTATTTCTCAAAGATGATTTATAATGAGTCATTTATTGTATAAGTTTTAAAGTAAACAAATATTAGATATACATAATACATGTTAGTGATATTGATTATAAGTTCTATTTTAGTTTCTTATATATTATCATAGAGATTAGTTAGTGTAAATGAACTTATTTCTTAACTTTCATATCTAATTATTACATTAATTACATAATTGTTCTTCTTTTATTTATTATACTGTAAAATAAGAAGCTGTTATATTAATTGTTTAAGTCCTGCTATAATAGATAATCAAAATAATGAGCTTAACCTTAGTTAATAATAAGTTAGTATTTATTTAATTTTGGTGGCAGCTGGGGTACTGCTGCTTAGGACAAGGAGATAACTTGAGTGGTATTTGCTACTCGAAGTTGGAGTTTTCAACTCCAGGCTGGATGCAATGTTTAATCCAAACAATATTTTCATATGATTTTTGTCATGTGTACATAGTTTTGACATCCACATCACATTTTATAAATTCACTGTCACTACAAATGAAAGTTAAAATTTCACTAAATTTCATAAGATTTTCACTAATTGCAGCTATAATTAATATAATACCTAAAGGAGGAGACATAATAATACTTACTTTAGTAAATGCTATTCTGATTATATGTTTTATATGTTTATAAAAGTTAAATGGTAACTTTAAAAGGAATTTCTCTAAACATTAATGGATTGAACAACCCGTGTAAAAGGGGAAGTTTAATGAGATATATTAATCTGCATAGAGCCAACTTAATATTCCTTCAGGAAACACATCTCCTGCCACTAATAAATATACAATCTTGGTTAGCTCAGAACACACACAGAAAAAAGAGGAGTGGCTATTTTATGGAACAAAAATATGCCCACACCTAAAATTATTAAGTCTTATAAAGATGACAAAGGAATGTTTTGCCTGGTTACAATACAGATTAACGGGAAAATCTATACATTGATTAATGTATACTGGATACCAGGAATTGGCACTAATACAGTGAAATATCATCTCAATAAGATTATATCATTTTCTAAAGGAGATATTATTTTAGCAGGAGATTTTAACTGTATCCTACATGAAAAAGATACTACTACTATAGGAAAAAGGAAAATCACATCTAGTGCAAAACATTTAAAGGATTTCATTAATCTATATCATTTGAATGATATTAATAATCAGACAGATTCTAAATCATTACCATATACCTTTTTTCTAACAGACATAGAACTTATTCAAGAATAGATAGAGTCTTTATTTCTAACCAACTGGTAACTGACTTAACTAATTCTAAGATCATTTCATGCCCTATATCGGATCATAATTCAATTGTCTTTGAATTTATGGTAAATATTACTCATAATGTTCAGATCAAAAGAATACCTGCATACCTAACCCAACTAAAAGATTATAAAGATTATATACTTACAGAGGTACAACATTTTTTGGACTTAAATACTACACCTGATGTCTCCATTATTTACATTTGGGATGCTCTAAAATCTTATTTATATGGACAAAGTATCAGATGGTATAATAACAAAAGGAAAACTTGAGACAGGGAATTAATAGACATACAAAACAAATTACACTCATATAAACATAATAATAAGGAAAATATTATGTACAAAAAAGTTATTGAGGAAATAAACAAATTAAATGAGAAATACAAAGAAATTTTAAATCACAAAGTCAAAATAACATTAGAGAAATACAAATTTTTGTCTTACTCAATAAGTCCCAAATACTTACATAGACTTAAAAATAAAACGAAAAGGCTTAATAAACAAAATCACATCAAATAAATTTTCTCTTCAAGGAAAAAGAAGAATGTTTCTAGTTTACCAGAAATATTAGATGAATTTAGAAATCACTTTCATAACATTAACCATAATAACATTAATATGGAATCTAAAGACAGAATAAAGAACTTTATAATTACAAACATGAACAAAAAACTTAATAAACAACAAGCTGGATTAATAGATAGAAATATTTCACATACAGAGGTTATCACACAAATAAATAAACTTAAATTAAACAAAGCACCTGGTAATGATGGTATTATTCCTGAGATTTATAAAATCCTTCCTAAGAGTACCTATTCATTAATACATAAGGTTTTTATTTCAGCTCAAAATGAATTGATAATACCCCCATCTTGGCAATACACATTTATTTCACCAATCTTGAAACCCAATAAAGATCCAACTAGTTGCACATCATACAGGCCCATTTCACTACTTAATGTTGACTACAAAATGTTCATGAATATATTTGCTGACAGACTAAAGACAATCATTCCAAGTATAATAGATATAGATCAGACAGGCTTTATTACAAATAGAAATACTTTTGATAATATAAGGAGAACTTTAACTCTGATTGATTATGCAAACAGAAAAAAGAAAGATTTGACACTCATAAGCCTTGATATTAGTTCAGCATTTGACTCAGTAAGTTGGGACTATCTGTTTATCTTACTGAAGTGTACAAATTTCTCTAATACATTTGTGAATTTAATTGAACATTTATATAAAGGAACGTTGGCATACATTAAAATTGGAACATATGTCTCACAAAAGATACCCATATTAAAAGGCACAAAACAAGGGTGTCCACTTTCACCATTGTTATTTACTTTAATAATGGAGCCTTGGGCTAATTTGATTAGGAACAGCAATGATATAGATGGATTTGGTATAGACGAAAATACAATATCTAAAATTCAACTTTTTGCAGATGATGTTTTAATTACATCAGCAGGGACAAATTATTCTATGCAGTCATTATTTGATAAGATGACAGATTTCAAGAATATTTCAGGATTGATATTTAATGAAGAAAAACTAAAATATCACCAATATACACAGGGAAAAACTTTCTCACTAGTGATTTTCTTAAATACATACCCAATTCAGGTCAAATAACTTATTTAGGCATAATATTAACTAAAGATATTAAATCCATTATACATCATAATTATAGTAAATGTCTTCATAATATACAAACTCATTTCAATAGCTGGAATAATATGTTTTTTACCATGGAAGAAAGACTCACAATTATTAAAATGATAATATTCCCGAAGATATTATACATAATACAATCAATAATACTCCCACCTACAAAAATAATTATTAAGAAATTAAATTCACAAATGTTAAATTTCTTATGGGCACCTAATAGACCTAGGATTGCATTAAAGAAACATACTAATAGTTGGTCCCAAGGGGGTATAGCATTTCCAGACTTTGATTTATACACTATCTCTTCTATTATAAAAGTTATAACATTACTAATAGATCAGTCGTATGTTGCAAAATGGAAGGAATATGGGGAATTAATTAGCATGCACTTCACAAAAATATCATTAACACAAAAATACTATTATAAACAATCCCATGTTATGGTTACTTAAAGAGATTTGTACCCCATCTATTACACCAAAATATATAACTATTTACCCATTAAATATTATTATTAGATATCGTAATTTTATATATACGCATCCTAAGTATAAGGATTTATCTTATTTCCCATAATATATACACAAGGTATTCTTTTATCATCCACCTCTGAAAGAACACTTCTAGTCACAGAGAATAATTTAAAGTATTGGTATCAGTTGCTGTCAGACAATAAAGTAAAAAATTTAGACTTCTTAAAGCAAGAATTTGACTTGAGAGAAACATGTTGGTTAGAGATTCAGACTTTTAGACATCATCTTGCTAACAAACTTGACTTAATGTCTTTAACAGTTAAAAAATCTGTTCCAATATTGATTGACTACTTCATACTAAATTTACAACAAAGGGTTTCTGATAAAGGTAAGCTCTCACATATACATAAAATTATTAGAGATGAAATCTATTATAGTTCAGATAATTACTGGAATTATTTCAATTCCATTAATGGTGAATTACCAAAACAACAAGATAAACAATATATATTGGAATCTGCTTACAAAACTACTTCTTCTATTAATTGGAGACTTTATACCTGGAAATTTTTACAAAATCTTTTTATACACCCCTAATGATGAAAAAAATTAACAAAAAAGATAACATATGTAAGAGATGTACTGTAGAAATAAATGCTGATTGGGCACATATGCTTTACGATTGTATAAAACTGAAGGAATATTGGATGTTAATCAATGATTTTTTGCAGGCTCTTTTTACAGATAATTTCATAGTCTCTAAGTCACTTATATTATTTAACACCGCTGTTCCTAAATGTGTTAAAAAAGTTAAACTTCCTTTACTATGGTCAATTCTAGCAGTGGCTAGAAAAATAATAACTAGAAACTGGATTTCAGATACTCCTCCTTCATTTAATGAATTTAAAAATGTTATGATTGAAGTATGTCATATGGAACTAATGACAATAAAGTCAAGAACCATTAGGAAAACATATTACTATAATATATGGGTTACCTTACAAAACTTGTTAAAACAGTCTTAGTTTTATTAGTAAGATGTTACAGTTTAATTAATTGATTTAATCTAGAGTGGATGTCTTTGTAAATACTTTAGTTGTTTTATTAGATGTTATAATTGTTTATATGTTAACTACTTGCATAAGATTGTCATAATATTTATTTTGTATGTTAAAATTAATAAACTTGTTTTTAAAAAAAAAATACAAGTAATTAATTTAAACAACCCTATAAATAACTATGTATAAAAACAGACATTTATACTTTAAAAAACACATATAAATAACTTACAAAGAAAGTGCTCTATGCTTTAAAAATGGCTTAATTGAAACATGTTCATTAATCCCAGGGGAATGGGATGCATTTAGCCTTAGTTGCCAATTCATCTCTTATCTCTCAAGTGTGTTTGCCCAATCCCCGATTCATCTCAACTATTTCTAAAATATCAAATAAAAAATGTGTACAGTCTCTATTACTATCCAAATGCTTACAAAGGGCATTATTAATATTTTTCTGTCTAATAGCATAAATGTGCTTGTAAATTCTCCTATGGAGAGTTCTTTCCATTTTCCCTACATAAAAATTAAATGGAAAGAACTCTCCGTAGGAGTTTCCCAAAGGTCCCTCACAACTGATTGCATGCTTAGCACATTGTTATTAATGTGATAATTAATGGGGGCGCCATTTTCCCCAAAGGGTATAATGATGCATTTCTTGGCATTCCGTTTGAGGCCATGCTTCTGGCACCAGTCATTAGTTTGGGTAAGACCCTCTTGTAGGATGTTCATATCACTAGGGGAATTTAAGACAGCAACCAGCTTGCAGTCATCTGCAAATCTGGTCACAGACCAATGGTTTTGGCTTGCACCTCAGAAAAAGTATATCCCAAAAGGCAGATGCCCCAAGACTGATCCTTGGAGTACGCTGCTCATTACGGGTCTACTACTAGAGGTGGCTTCCCCTATTTTGACTGAGTGGGTTCTATCAGTGAGCCAGTTAGCTATCCATCTAGTAACATACTGGTTGATGCCTAGTTGGGACATGGGACAGTTTATTATGCCCAAGTGGGGAATAGTGTTGAAAGCTTTGGCTAGGTCAAGTTAGGCAGAATAAGTTCCTACAGTGACACCGTGCTGCCTTTTTTTGGTTTTACTAGGCAGTGTGCACGGTCTTCCCCTCATCCATGGCTTTGGTGACTGTTTCGAAGAAGTCAAACAAGTTTAACAGGCATGATCTCCCTTTGACAAAACCAAACTGTCTGGGGTCAAGAGTCTGGAGGTTGCCAATGTCCTTGTATATACGGTCCATGATAATACATTCCATGGCCTTGCAGATCAGGCTAGTTAGGCTGATGGGCCTATAACTCCCTTGGTTGGTAGATGCTCCACTTTTGTGTAAAGGAATGACAGGTTCTGTCCTCCATTCGGCTGGGATGAAGCTGCTGCTCAGGCTTTGGTTGAATAGGGTGCATAATGGTGCTGAGAGCTCATGCCTGATTTCATGTAGGACAAAGCCAGGGATGTTGTCGGGTCCCATGGAGGCAGTATTTTTTGCCTTTGAGGAGGCATTAAAGATCTGTTCCCTGGTGATGAGGGGAGGGGGGGCAGGTGCTGGTGATGTCCTGGTTTACTGATGGTGGGGACGGGGGGGGGTGACGTTTTTACTGAACCTGTCTGCCAGCAGGTTGGCTATATCTATGGTGTTTGTGTATGTGGTGTTCTTGACCACCAGTTCAGAGCAGATTTGGGGTTTACCTTTCAGATTGCAGATATATGCAAAGAAGGCCTTGTGATTGTCCTTAGTGGATGTGGCCAATTTGGACTTGAAGTTAGCCTTAGAGGATTCCACCAGTGACCTTACTTGCTTGTTCAGACAAAGGAGAGTTTGCTTCCAACTTGGCACCTGTTCCTTCTTGGACCTGGACAGCAAGTCTTTACTTTTACTATAGAGTTTGTTTATTGCTGCTGTCCACCAGACAGGTTTACTCTTCCTTGAGGAAGATGATTTGGTCCTGTCAGGTACTGCTGAGTCCATGCAAGCTATATGGGTGCTCATATAGTTTTTTCGTGTAGGCTTGGGAATTAGTGCTAGTTCCAACTGAAGGAACAGTGGCTGTGAAGCTGCTTATACCTATTGTAGTCAGCTTTGGAAAACTTTTTTTGTTTGACTCGGGCAAGGTGGGGGGAGTCAGGGGAGATGGTGACTTCGAAAGTGATCACTTTACGGTCAGGTCTTACCAAGAAAGATGACACTGTAGGGGTGCTACAGTGGCTACTCATGTTGGTTAGTACCAGGTCCAGGGTATTTTTACCTCTCATGGGGGTGTCGGCCAGTTGATCCAATGCAATGGCATTGATGAAGTCAAGGAATCTCTGGGCGTTAATATTTGGGCTAGAAGAGGTCTTCCACTCTATGGTTGGGTAGTTAAAGTCACTTAGCATCAGGGTACAGGACTGAATCTTAATAGATTCAAGCAAGTCCAGATAGGTGGAGTGGGCGTCCTGAGTCATGGTTGGGGGTATATAGCTAGCAATGATTTGAAGAGGTGATTTGTCAACAGTTACCTGGACTTGGAGTGTCTCCTGTACATCATACTGCTTGACTAGCCTGGAGGTGTGCATGTCTTTGATAAATATTGAAACTCCACCTCTTTTGGCTTTGTAGCCCTCCATTTGGGGTCTGAAAGTATTGTAGGATGAGTAACCTGGTAAGGGTGGGGTGCTCTCTGCAGCTTTGAACCAGGTTTCAATGAGTGCACAAATGTCAGCATCTTCTAGGGTGAGGAATGCTTGCAATGAGTGCAGCTTCATGTTAAGACTCCTAGCATTTAGCAGCATGACTTTTAAATTTCATTTAGAAGAATTTTTCACATTGGTAATTTTGTCCTCATGACTTTGCCTAAAAAAGGCACTAAGGGGGAGGCAAGAGCCTTTGCCAGAAGCCTGAAGCCCATGGGGGATAGATGAAGGCCATCTCTGGCAAAGCAATGTGGTCTGTCATCCTCCCAGGCTGTTAGGTACTGGATCCCTTTGAAATGGGCACCAGAAATGAAGCCAATTGTTAAAGTAATTAATTTTCTGTTTGCATTGAGGCATCATTCTGGGTGACAGTAGGATGCTGCTTAAGGCTAGGGACATATCTGCATGGGACACATATTTAGCAAGCTCAATCATGTCTCTCTTCATATAGTCCAGAGAGGTACATTTCAAGTCATTCACACCAACATGAACGATGACAGGGGTCATAACAGTACCTGTTGTTGAGAGACCTGAGTGTGTGATATGGTGGATTCTAGCACATGACAAACAACTTACCGTGAATTTCTCCTTCACTAGCCTGGTGAGGGGCACATCTGCGTGTCTCATGATAGAGTCTCTTATGACTAGTATGTTGAGTTTGTAGCTGAGCCTTAGAGTCTGTGAGACACAGGCATGCATACTATCTGTGATGCTTGGATCAGTGGGTTGTGATGTGCATGCGTGTATTTGCCCCGGAGGTCTCTCTTGTTTAGGTATGTTTTTGCTGAGAACCTCCACATATGTGGGAGTGTGTTGTACAGGTGTGGGTGGTGTTAGAGGTGTGGTGTTTATAGTGTTTGCGCAGACAACCTTCTCAGTGCCAGATGTACTGGCTTGTGATTGAGAGAACAAGGATTCCAGGTTCTTAATTGCATCTCTCACATATTGTGTTCCTATGCGGTAGAAGTAGAGGGTTGTCCGTGTACATGAGGCAGTTGCTACACTGTATCAAGATGCCCATATCAAACAGACTAGCAGGAGAAACCATAGGAAATGGTCTGTCCATAGTTGTCAGAATCTGTGGAAGACAGATCAGGTATAGTACAGTGGGTACTATCTGAGCAGAGTACATATAGGTGTGAGTACAGCTGGATAAAATCAATACAGTACCTACAAGGGAGGGTCTCACTTACAGAGGAGTGCTGGAAGGGGAAAAATGCAGCTGAGATACCCTCAAAGGGTTAAAACAGTACTGCGGCAGTGTGCAACACACAAACACAAACGCAGGGTTTAAATACCACAAAAACAAAAGTAAAATAGAAACACTGCAATTGACCAATCCACCCTTCTTCCTGACCTCTTAGCTAAACACCTTATGTCACCAGTTCCAACCAGTTCCCTTACTCCCACTAAGTGTAGGTAGGCCCCAGCCAACACAACATGTTGTAGCAGGAAACACATGAATCACACAAACAGATCTGTATACAGCAAAACCTGTAACAAGACTACTGTATTTCTCCGAAAATAAGACCTAACCAGAAAATAAGCCCTAGCATGATTTTTTCAGGACGGTTGTAATATAAGCCCTACCCCAAAAATAAACCCCAGTTAAGATCATCAGCCAGACGGACGCATTTAGTATGTCCATTGCAACACACGACAGATGTATTGAATTATAAAATAATAATATTAATATATAATTCAATATAAATAATATTACTGAAACCTGTTGACTGAGGTTATCATTCTTTGCTCGCCATTTTTGGACCATTCAGAGATCCAACTTCTTCTATTTGCAGAAAGCAGTAAGATTCTTTCCCCGGGAGTCCTCCACGATTCTTACTCTAACCATAATCTGCAAATATCCTCACTCACACCTGTCATTTGAGATCCTTGGGCCATAAACACTGCCAAGTGTACTGAATGACCAATCGAAGTAGAGACATAACGCACGAATAACGTGCGCACTTGATAATGAATGGGCATGGTTGTGTCTTAACTGTTATCATTTTTGTTGCCACTCCTGTCTTGTAGGTGTTCAATTAACACCCCAGACAAGATGAGTGCAAAAAGAAAGAGCTATTCCATTGAGTACAAGAAAGGAATCATGAAGGACTCCCAGGGAAAGAATCTTATGGCTTTCTTCAAAGAGAAGAAGCTGGATCTCCAAATGGTCCAAAAATGGCGAACAGAGCACGACAACCTCAGTCAACAGGTGGATGAGGGAAATGCTAAGTGCAAGTGTGGATCAGGTCAGTAACCATTATTTCCTGAACTGGAAGACATCATCTGTGAATGGATTGCTAACAGGAGAGCAAAGACTTTGGTTGTGTGCAGGGCTGATATTCAAGCATTTGCCCTTGCAATGGCACCACAGTTAGAAATACCCCCAGAAGAACTCAAAGCATCACAACACTGGCTGGATGGCTTCTGTCAGCGATATGAACCGTCTCTAAGAAGATCGACAACATTGTTCAAGCTGGAAGATACTGGAGTTATTAAATGTGCATTCAAGTCCTTTTGTTGATGGCATTGACTTTTCTAAATACCAACTTTCCAACATGATTGCTATGGATGAAACTGCAGTGTTTATGGGCCAACGATCTCAAACAACAATTGATCAGAGGGGTGTCTCGTCAATCTACATTCCCTCCACTGGTTACGAAAGGGCACGTGTTAATTGTATTTTGGCAATTCGTCTAGATGGAAAGAAAACCCCACCTCTAATCATTAGTAAAGGCAAGAAAGAAAGACTGAATGTGCTTCAGGCATTTGCATTCTTGAAACCGAAAAAGACTGGTGCACCAGTTATAAGGAAGTGGGTCAATGTAATACTGCCACTTGTTTTGCGAGGTGGCCAAAGAGGTCTGCTAGTCTACGGTTCAGCCAGCACTCACCGTGCTAAAGACATGAAGAACTTCCTTGCAGAGAGAAGAATAAATCAAATAATGATTCCCACAGAAATGACTGCCTGTTGCCAGACTCTTGATATTGCAACAAACAAGCCATTCAAGGACCATTTGCGCATGGAACTCAATGACTACATTGAAAATAGAATGGAGAGAAATCAGCGTGGAAACTTTGTGAGACCTAGCCTGCAAGAGGTCGTGACTTGAGTGAAGAATTCTGGTCTATATCAGAAGATCGAGGTTTCAAAACTTTGAATCTGATATGGTCAATACCATATGATCGAAGTCTTGAAACTTCAAATCTTTTAACGGAGATCTTCGTACAACACAGAAAGGGAAGATTTCCCTTTTCTGCACTGTAGTGCAATCGCACAGTTGGTATATTTAAGTAGTGGGGAGTGTGGGGGTGCAGGGTGATTTGCCTCCCTGTTTAGACAGTTTAAATGGTTTGTTTTTGTAGGTTGTTGTGTTTTATTACATTTTCGATGTTTCAAGACTTCAGTTGTATGGTGTCGACCACATCAGATTCAAAGTTTTGAAACTTCGATAATGTAATATAGACCCGAAGAATTCATGGGATAAAATCACTGACAGCTGTGTTGCCAATGCACTACAAGCAGGCTGCATGGACAAGAAGTGCTCATTTAAGGAGAGCTCTAATGCTGGAGATGACAGATTGGGGCCAATGGTTCTACAGGAAATGGAGTCGCAAGAAATTCGGGGTTTGGAGAGTTATGATGATGTTCCAGAAGATGAAGACATGACTGTTTTTGAATAACTTTTCCGTTATCGGGGCAACAGAATGGATTGCTTCTGCTTTCAGCTGCCAGCAAGCTATATATATATATATTAATATATATATATATATATATATATATATATATAGGTTTGGGTAAGGAATAAAGAAAGCATCACCACTCAAAAAGTGACAGTTATTAACCTGTTTTATTCTCCTTGGGATGTCAGTACTTAATCTTTAGACAGTTATTTCTGTAAGGTGAGACGAAACATCTGCTCATTAAACTGGCAATGGAAATAATTTGTGCATTTATTTTGGTCAAGGGCGATTTAGAATGGCAAACCATAGCGGTTTGTGTCAGACATTTAGATTTATTTTAAATGTATACGGTTCCGCTCTTGTACGTGTCTTTTATATGTTGCAGAAGCTTAGCATTTTTAATTGACCGCAACACATGTATTGAGATTTTTCTGCACTTTCTGTTAAGCATGAAATATTGCACTGTGAAAGCCAAGGTGTAGATATTCTGAAGTTGAAATGTTTGTTGCACTGTTTATGTAGAATTCTCACACAACTGTTAACCCATTACCTAGAACTGTTACCCCAATAACGGAAAAGTACCGAACAAATGTAGATTTGTGTACACGAATAAATGTACATTTTTGTACATGAATAAATGTAGATTTGTTTACATGAAAAAAAAAATAAGACACCCCCTGAAAGTAAGCCCTAATGCATATTTTGGAGCAATAATTAATATAAGACCCGGTCTTATTTTTGGGGGAATATGGTATGTGATAACTGCCACTATTAAATGATCAAACTGGATATACCATAAGTAGGAAAAACACAAACTGTTTAAAAACAAAAAAGGAGAGGCAAAGTCGGCAAATCCATAACAATTGATTTAATAAAGTTAGCGCTTTCGTCGCTCCTCCTTTGTGGAAAGGGATGACTGTAGCAGTGCGCTGTTCAGTAGGGACAAAGCCTGAGGTGAGGATGTGATTGAAGAGGGCACACAGGTGAGGTGCCAGTTCACTCTGTAGTTCATGTAGAACACAGTCAGGGATATTGTCAGGTTCCATAATAGCTTTATTCTTGGCCTTGGGCAGTGCTGTTTTAACCTGTGCAGCAGTAATACTGGGTGCCTGACAATCTACTGGTGCTGTGATTGGTCCTTGGGGAAAGGGTTAAAGTTGGCACTGAATCTGCTGGCCAGTACACTAGCAATATCTGTTGGCTCTGTGTAGGAGGTACCATTGTGCAGTAGCTCATAGCAAACCTGGGTATTGTGATGGAGATTCTTTACATAACTATAGAAGGCCTTGTGGTTGTCTTTATTATTTGTAATTCTGTTTTCATAGCTAGCTTTAGAGAATTTGATAAGGGATCTCAACTTTTTGTTGAGGCTGATAAGGGTGCTTTTCCAGTCTTGGGACTTCACCTTATTCCGCATCAGTTCCCTCCTTTTGTTGTAGAGTTTATTTATGGCAGGGGACCACCAGATTGGCTTCCTTTTTTGGAGGAGAGCGTCTTGGTTCTATTGGGTATGGTGAGATCCATGCATTTGTGTACGTGTTCGTACAGTGCATTGGTGTATGATTCGGCAGTCATGCAACTATTCTCCATTTGCATGGGTGCTTTGAAGTTAGCCACCTCTGTTTTTAGGAGCCTAAAGTTAGCTTTGGAGAAATTTTTCATGGTGGTTACCTTTGAGGGGGGGTTTCCAAGGTGATTAGTTTGTGGTCAGATCTAACCAGTGAGGAGTTGACTATTACTGTAGAGCAATGGTCGCCCATTTTAGTAATGAGCAGGTCAAGGATGTTGCTACCACTAGTGGGGGTAAGAACGAGTTGGTCCCGGGCACTGGAATTAATGAATTCCAGGAAAGGTTGTACAAGTGTATTGGTACATGAGTAGTTTTCCCAGTTAATGGACGGATAGTTAAGTCGCCCAGTATGAGTGTTAGGTTGGACCCTAGTATTTTCCAGGGTGCTTAGGCATGTGGAGTGTGAGTCTTGGGACATGGTTGGGGACCTATAGCAGGCTATGACCTGAATCACTGTCTTACCCAATGTTAGCTGCACCTGAAGTATCCGATGCGTTTTGTTGGGCTACCAGTCTGGAGGTGTGCACATCCTTTATGAATATGGAAACACCACCACCTTTGGAGATTCGGTCCAAGTTCTGGGGCCGAAAGGTGTGGACTGAGTTATAGCCTGGTAGTGCAGGGGTGCTTTCTGCTGCCTTGAACCAGGTCTCTGTTACAGCACAAATGTCGATGTCCTCCATTTTGAGGAGTGCTTCATGCAAGTGCATTTTGAGATTTAGACTTCTAGCGTTGAGCAGCATGACCCTCAGATTGCATTTGTTTGTAGCTGTTACAGTGATAATTTGGTCTTTGGAACACTGTCCAAAAAAGGCACTATAGGGGTGGCAAGAGCCTTGGCCAGTATCCGGAAGCCCAGGGGTGACAGATGCAGGCCATCTCTGGCAAAGCATCGAGGTCGGTCAATCATGTCATCCCAGGCAGACAGATACTGGATACCTTTAGAATGATACCAGAAACTTAGCCAATTGTTGAAATCAATCATTTTCTGCTTGTACTGTGTTATCATTCTGGGTGATGGTAAGATGCTGCTCAGGGCTAGGGTCATTCCCGCCTGGGCTACATAATCCGAGACCTCCTCCATGTCTCTTTTAATGCAGTCCAGAGACGTATGTCTCAGGTCATTCACACCCACATGTACAATGACAGAGTCATATTTGCACCTGTTGTTGAGGGACCTGAGTGCGTGCATTATGTGGCGGATCCTGGCACCTGACAGGTAGCTGACTGTTACTTTCTCCTTATTCAACCTAGTGAGTGGGACATCAATCTGCCTTACTATTGAGTCACCTATGACTAGTGTGTTGGGCATGCTGTTTTGACTTAGGGGCGTTAGCTGAGTGGCACACTGTTTAGGAGAGTTATGTGTCTCGTTATTAGTGTTGTGTTGTAGTGGTCGAGTGGGTTTCTGCCTTGGAGGTCTCTGCTGTTTGGATAGATTTTTATTGACATCCTCCATGAAGGTGGGTGTGTGGTTTGTATTTTTATGTGAAGGCAGTGCTGGTGTGTGTTCTGGAGGGCTATGTGCTCCATGTGGTGTGGTGCAAGTGTTGACTTTCTCCTCTTGATCAGCTATTCCAGTCTTGGCTGGAGAGTGCCTGGCTTCCAGTTTGTATATATAAGTGCATCTCTTGCAAGTCTGAGTGTTGGGAGGTAAGCAGAGATGGCTGTCGATGTAGATGAGGCAGTTGCTACATTGCCTCAGGATGCCCAAGTTCACCAGGTTAATAAGAGAAAGCACAGGGAACTGACCTTTAGACATGCCTGGAGGGGTGAGCATTAATAATAAGTACAGGAGCTTTTTCCTTGTAGAATGTTTAGTGCTGGTAGTACTTTTGTGTGCTACAATAACTGCTACAAAAAGTATGGTAAAGTTTTAGACTAATAAGCTAGCAAATGTGTAGGAGAGGAGAGAACTAGCAGATCTAAGGGAAAAATTGAAGATCAGACTTTGGCATTGCTCAAAAGCTTACAAACAGTCCTGGATATAGCAAATCTGTATCTGGACTAGACTAGTTACAGGAAAGGTGGAAAATGAGCACAAATGTGGGCTTTTAAACCAGAAAGTTGAAAGAGATGCAAAAACTGCCAGAAAGGCCAATAAACTACAATTTCTGGGCCAGAAACCACTCCTCTTGTGGTAGATAGGCTACCTAGTGCTTACCACTCGCACTGATAAGTTAGAAGGCTTCCCACCAACACAGAAAGGCTTGGGGGGCTCAGACGCTTACATACAGTCCTGGATACAGCATATCTGTATCTGGACTAGACTAGTTACAGGAAAGGCGGGAAAAAGCACAAACGCGGGCTTTTAAACCAGAAAGTTGAAAGATATGCAAAATTCCCCTAACGGCCAATAAACTACAATTTCTGAGTCAGAAACCACTCCTCTTGTGGTAGATAGGCTACCTAATGCTTACCACTCAAACTGACAAGCTAGAAGGCTTCCCTAAAACACAGAAAGGCTTGGGGGGGGGGGCTCAGAAGCAGTCCTGGATACAACAAATATGTATCTGAACTAGACTAGTTACAGGAAAGGTGGGAAACGAGGGCAAATGAGGGCTTTTAAACCAAAAAACTTGAAAGAGATGGATGGAAAAACTGCCCAAATGGTCAATAACTAAAATTTCTGGGCCAGAAACCACTCCTCTTGTGTTAGATAGGCTACTTAGTGCTTACCACTCCCACTGATGATCTAGAAGGCTTCCCTCCAACACAGAAAGGCTTGGGGGCTCAGAAGCTTACAAACAGTCCTGGATACAGCAAATCTGTATCTGGAGTAGATCAGTTACAGGACAGGTGGGAAAGAAGTGCAAATCAGGGCTTTTAAATCAGTAGGTTGAAAGAGATGGAACAAACTACCCAAATAGCCAATAAACTACAATTTCTGGGCCAGAAACCTCTCTTCTTGTGGTAGATAGGCTACTTAGTGCTTACTGCTCTCACTGACAAGCTAGAAGGCTTCCCTCCAATACAGAAAGGCTTGGGGGGCTCAGAAGCTGACAAACAAGTCCTGGATACAGCAAATCTGTATCTGGACTAAACTAGTTACAGGAAAGGCAGGAAACAATCTTTGATTTTTTTTTCCAGAAAAGCAGCACTAAAAACAATTAAGTGCAGTGTAAGCTAGCACACTTCAGTGTGTAGCAATATTAGAGCAAATATGGTTTATTCAACTCTGAACAGTTAAAAAGTGCCAAAAAATATACTTATCAGCTGAGAAGCACACTCAGTCAGAACACAGGGAGATAAGTAAAGTGGAAAGGAAAAAAGCAGGAACAGGAGATAATTCAAGGTTAAGAACCTAAGTGGGATGGCCTTCTCAAATGTTCTTTCTGTATTAGGTAGAATGAGCTAATGACACTAGACTTGGAGGAGTGTCCCAGATCAAATTTACAGTATGGGCGGGCAACTGCAAATCCACCAAGTATGAGAACAAGGCACCAATAGGGAGTGCGGGCGGGAAACTATTACAGCTACTAGCTCTAGCCACTAAATGAAAATTTTAAATAGATAAAGGAGCAAGGAGACTCTAGAGAATGCTTTTAACTGCAAACAAATCAGTTATATGATACCTGACTAGAACACAGAAACCTCACAGAAAAACATAGATAGGGCACTCACAAATAGAAAATACAACTCTCAGTATGAAAAAGCAATTTACAGTTAAGTAATTCAGTAAAAATACAATTACAGCAATGAAAAGTGGGTCTATGTCAATTCTTCGAACGCTTAAAATTTCAAACGTTACATAGTCGAGACCAAACGTTCGAAATTTCAAGTGTTTAAAGATTGACTTTCAATGGCGAGTACAGTGCAGATAGGGAGAATTTCCCTTTACTGCACTGAATTGCAGTCTCGGAGTTGGTATATTTAAGTAGGGGGGGGGTGGGGGGGTACATGGGGGCTTGCCCCCCTGCTCACACTGTTAAGGTGTGTTTTTCTTTTTTTCTTTTATTTTTATTTGATATTCGAACATTCAAATGTCGAAGATTTGGTCTCAACCATGTAACGTTCGACATTTTGGATGTTCGAATATTTAACACAGACCCTGAAAAGTACAGTTAAAACAGTACACAAATGCAGTGAAACAGTAAAAAAAGCTTTATAACAGTGCAAAATGTAGTAGATTAGCTGTATAGCACAATTATAATCAATAAATTTAAGAAATAACATATTCTGCTCTTGGAATCTTAAAGAATTTCTGCTTTGTTCCAGTGATGAATCACCATTCCACAGCCTGGTAAATACTTCCCTACCTGAAGTAAAGGAAACAAACACTAGCCAATATTCTTATTTCTGTCATTGTTGAAAATAAAATCTAAGCTTGTGATGCACATCCAGCACATGGAAGCCTCTCTCCTCACTGAATTCCACCCAGGAAAGAAGAAAAGGAAAACAAATGGATTGACTGAATAATAATGTCAAAGTATTTTTAAAAGTGATAGAGATTTAATCTTTAGGAACAAACAGTCGATATGAAAAAAGTACAGTTTTGTACCTACCATAAATGTAGATGTTCGAAGATCCACATTGCTGCAGTCCTAACACTTGGGTAGTCCGCTGTCCCAGTCGGCCCGAATACCAAAGTATAAGGCTGACGTCGGTCAAGGCGCATTTGTCTGACATCAGGACGTCAGGGTACAAATGCGCATGACCGACGTCATATCCTCAGTCTTTTCTTGCCCCAGATGTCAGAAGACCCTAAAAAAATAAGGCCAAAACCAAAAAACACCAAACACTCCTGTACCTAATATATGTACAATATATACAAAATTACAAAATAGAACCCCACCCACACAACCACCCCTAAACACAGAGGGAAGGAGGGAGACTGCAGCAATGTGGATCTTGAACATCTACATTTATGGTAGGTACAAAACTGTACTATGTTCTTCATCTCACATTGCTGCAGTCCTAACACTTGGGTAGAATCCCAAAGCAGAGGTAAGGGAGGATGGCTAAACTATAATGAAGCAGGAGCTGCCAAAATGCCCTGCAACACAGCAGTGGCAAAACCAGCCCTGGATTTAGAATAGAGAGGAAGGTGGTAATGCTTGGAGAAAGTATGCACTGAACTCCAAGTAGCTGCCTCCAAAATATCCTTAGTTGCCACGCCCCTTAGAAATGCTGTTGAAGTGGCAGTAGCCCTAGTGGAATGAGGCCTAATCCCAGCTGGAATCTCCTTGCCATGATGGGAGTAACAGAATGCAATGCAAAACCCAATCCACTTAGATATAGTTTGTTTTGACACAGGCTTGCCCTGAGAACTCAAAGCAAAAGAAACAAACAACTGCTGAGACTGCCTAAAATCCCTAGTCCTGCTTAAATAATAACGCAACTGCCTGTGTACATCTAAAGTGTGCAAAATCTTTTCCCTATTTTGGGGATCTGCATAAAAAGTAGGCAAATGAATAGTCTGGTTTAAAGCCACACTAGAAACCACCTTAGGCATAAATGAAGGATTAGTGCGTAATGATACCCTATCCTTATGAAAAATCAAAAAGGCTCAACCGCCATAAGGGCCTGCAATTTAGAAACCCTTCTTGCAGAAGTAATGGCCAACAAAAGCAGTCTTCCATGACAAGTATTTCAATTCAGCAGTAGCCGCTCAAAAGGTTGTAGAGTAAGTTTCTCCAACACAAAATTGAGGTTCCCAAGCAGGAGTAGGAGCTCTCTGGGGTCTTATATTCTTTGCCCCTCTAAGAAATTGCTTGAACAAAGGATGAGAAAACAATGGTGGGTCACAATCATAGTGAGCTGAAATTGCTGCAGCATGAATCTTAATGGAAGAGAAAGACAAACCTTTGTCCAATAACTCAGTAAGATATTGAAGAGCCACACTCAAATTAGGCTCAGAAACATCCAAATCCTTTGCTGCACTCCAAAATAAAAATCTCTTCCATTTTTCTGCATACACTTTACGTGTACTAGGTCTTCTGGCTTCCATAATCACATTCAAAACTTGTTGAGGAAGTTGAGACCTGCTGTGGTTCAAAACAGAATATGCCAGGCTGTTAGATGAAGAGAGTGAAGCTTGACATTGAGTAGATGACCGTCCCTCTGAGACAAAAGGTGTGGAATTAAAGGTAAAGGCCATGGAGGCTTCCTTACCAGATTCCTCAGTAATGGGTACCAGTGTTGCGAGGCCAATCTGGAGCTATCAAAATCATCCTTGGCTTGTCTTGTCTGACCTTTAGGAGTACCTTTGGGAGGAGAGGCAGAGGTGGAAAGGCATACACATGAAGATTTTCCCAACTGAACGAAAGAGCATCCACTTTCCAAGCTGTGTGATGAAACCTTTTGTGCAAAACTTTGGCAGCTGGTGGTTTAGTGGAGAAGCGAACAGATCTATGTCTGGAGTTCCCCATGACACTGTCAATTTCAAAATACATGAAGATCCAGTTTCCACTCGTGGGGATCCATGATTTGCCTGCTTAACACATCTGCTAAGGAGTTCTGTGCTCCTGGCAGAAACCTTGCCTGAAGATTTAGCTGCAAGCTGGCAGTCTCCCACAAAATCATTGCTTGCCTGCATAGAGGATAAGAATGTGTTCCCCCTTGCTTGTTGATGTACCACATGACAGTTGTGTTGTCTGTTAGAATCAACACCTGCCCTGGAAGAAGTAACTCCTTGAAAGCCATTAATGCAAACTGGACTGCTAACATCTCCTTCATGTTGATATGTAGATGCTGTAGTCTGGCAGGCCACTTGTCTTGTATCCACTTTCCATTCAGATGAGCTCCCCAAGCTATGTCTGAGGCATCTGTCGTTAGAATCTGACTCGCCTCTGGCCGGGTCACAGAGAGTCCCTTGTTTAGGTGACATTCCTGAGCCCACCACAAAAATTCCTTTTGAATACAAGGTATTATTGGAATGACAGTGTCCAAATCCTGGCAGTGCTGTGTCCATACATTTTTTAGATACCATTGCAGCTTCCTCATATGCAGTTTGGCATTGGGAAGCACCAGAATACAAGATGCCATGAACCCTAAGGCTTGAAGGACTGTCCTTGCAGTCAGCCCGGACTGAAGAGATAGTTGATGGAAGTAAAGGAAAGATTCTTTTGTTTGTCCGGGGTTAAAAAGGCCATCTGGGCTGCTGTATTCAGTCTCACACCCAGAAAGCACATGTCTTGAGAGGGTGCTAGACTGGACTTTATTTCGTTCACAGAATACCCCAGGCATCTTAGCACTGCTATCACATATTCCAGATGCTGAAGAAGCTCGTCCTTTTCTTGAGCCAGAATCAGACAGTCGTCCAAGTAAGGATAGATTTGTATTCCTTTTAGCCTGAAGAAAGCTACAACTGGAGCCAGAACTTTTGTGAATACTCTGGGCAGTAGATAAGCCAAAGGGCAATGCAGAGAACTGATAATGGGAATTTCCAGCTCGGAAACGCAGATACTTCCTGCAACTGAGTCTGATAGGCACATGAAGGTAAGCCTCCTTGAGATCTTAAGTTACCATCCAGTGATCTTTGCCCAGCAGAGGTAAAAGCTGTTGTAACGTCAACATTTTGAACTTGGGAATGTCCAGATAAGTGTTGGGGATAGACAAATCCAAAATTGGTCTCCACGTGTTCCCCTTTTTTGGTACTAGGAACAGGCGAGAATAAAATCCTAGGCCCCTTTCTGGCACAGGAACCGCTGAATGGCCCCTATCTGGAGTAACAGAGAAATTTGCTTGTGAGCCTCTTTTCTTTGTATAGGAGGAATGTCTGGCATGCCGTTGAAAGGAGGCAAGGTATGGAAATAAAACCTGTAACCGTGGTGAACGATATCCAATACCCATCTGTCTTAGGTAATAACACTCCAATTTTCTTTGAAAAGTGCCAGCCTTCCTCCCAAAGGTGCTGCCAGACGAGAAGGCTCTGGCAGCTGAAAAGGCAAGTCATTGGGTCTGCTTACGAAGGACTGACCCCTGCCCTCACCAGAAGACTGGGCAGGCGAACTGCCTGTTCTAGGCCTAAAAGAACCTTGAGCTCTGCCCCTACCACGTCTAGATCTACCCCTAGACTGAGAATCATAAGAAGGATAAGTCCACCCCTTAGTAGGCCAATTTCTACTAAACTTTGGAGGCTGAACCTGCAAAAATCTTTAACAGTCTGCATAGACTTAGCCTTGTCCTCCATTTTCTTTAAAACTGCTTCCACAGGCGCACCAAATAACACATCAGATTGTAAAGGAGCATCTAAAATCCTTGTCTTTACATGTTCAGCTAAATTCTGATCCATCAGCCAGGCGTGCCTGCGAAGAACAGAACCAGTGGCTGCCACCCTCGAAGAGGCCTGTACAGCATCAAAACCACATTGCAAGGAATGCTTACCCACCTGTTCAGAAACATGAACTAAATCCTGCAACTCTTTACACTCAATACCTTCCGCCAGAGCATCTACCTTAGACTTCAATTGTGAAAGGAGATAATTTTGGTATTTCAACATGTGAAACTGGCAATTCAAAGCCCTCATGGCTAAAGTGGAAGAAGTATACACCTTCTTTCCCCATCTATCCAAAGCCCTTGCCTCTTTATCAGAAGGAACAGGATTTTTAACAACAGAAGCCTTAACACCTTTAGGGCCCTGAGAAACAGTTTCTGGGTCTGCCCTAGGACTCTTAAAAATATACTATGAGCTTCAGGCACCCTATAATACCTATCCGGTTTAACTGGGGCAGGAGGCAAAGAATCAGGATTCAGGGAAGCCTCTGCAAAAACATCCTCTACCACATCCAGAACAGGAGGTATAGCTAAAGGCCTATGCTGGGGTAGAAACAAAAATTCCCTAAGCCTTTTCCTGGAATCAGAGAAATCTTGACCTTCCCATTTAAAATGCTCCCTCATGGAATGAATAGTCTCTGAAAAAGAAAAATCCTCAGGAGGAGAAGCCAAAGGTGTAGAGTCATCTACATCAGAATCAGAATAAGGAGGATACTCCTGCAAGTCTTCAGCCGAAGACTCAGAAGCCTCCGAACACTGCTCAAAACTCTCAAGCTCAGGTTCCACCCTAGGCCTCTTATCAGGGGGGGGGCATAGAACCTCTAATCATAGTAATCAAATCTTCTGCCATTTTAAGCATATGTTTCTTAGGCAGAGACCCTGAAGAACTAGGGGAGACCCCCACTGAAGTTAACCCTGGCCTGCCTCTAGAAGAAGCCTTGGAAACAGAAGGGGAGGGCCTAAGCACCTTAGGAAGGGAGGGAGAACAGCTACCTGAGAAGCCCCTTCAGCCTGGCCTACCTCCTGAGAGGACACATCTTGTAACAGTAAAGTCTCTCCCTGAGAATCCAAAGGAACTTCTGGTAGAACCACCGCTCCACCGAGCCCTCTAAAGAACCGGCGTCCGGGACAGGCGGTTCTTCCACCTAGGCTTCGCTGCTTTGTCCTTCATCCGGCGGCATGTTGTAATTACAACGCTTCCCAAAACTAACCTGGCACAATCTAATCTTCTCTTAATAGTGCGTTTGTTAAATCTAGCACAAGAGCGACAACCAACAATGTCGTGCTCAGGCCCTAAGCAAGGTATACACAAGGTATGGTAATCTCTATGAGGTATCTGTTTCCCACAAGAAATACAGTTATTCACTTTTTCTGACATCCGGTTAAATACTGAGGCAAGAAAAACAAAATATTGCCAACTTTGATTCGGTCTGAAACTCCGACTTCAGAAAATTTCAGAACGCCAACCTGCACATACTGCTTCTGCATCGGACCATGCGGCAAAAAAGACTGAGGATATGACGTCGGTCATGCGCATTTGTACCCTGACGTCCTGATGTCAGACAAATGCGCCTTGACCGACGTCAGCCTTATACTTTGGTATTCGGGCCGACTGGGACAGCGGACTACCCAAGTGTTAGGACTGCAGCAATGTGAGATGAAGAACATCTAAATACAGTTTTTTGTGCAGAGCAGGATTTACAGTTTCAAAATATATCTGGTAGCTGTGATGGTAATGAGAAAAAAGGTCTTCAGGAGATGGAACTGCCAAGTCTGCTAAAAAATCTGCTCAGAAGGTGGAAGGTTAAACCTGTTAGTGATAAAGTTTAAGTCTCAAAGGATCTTCATAGGGGGGAAAAAGAAAGACTCCTTTCAGGAATTGTTTAATCAATTGTGCTGATCCTCCAGGTCATTCTTCCACTAGGTCATGACATGTTCACGTTGCAGACATATGCATTTTGACTGTAAAATAAATATGTTGAAATTGGGTATCTAGGCTGGATCAAACAGATCTGTAAGTTCAGTGTTGCAGAGGAATGGAATAATTCATCACCTAGAAGAGAACCATCTGTATTTAGCTCTACACTTACATATACTGCAAGTTTTCCTGTTGAACTCAAGCACCTTCAAATTCTCATACAAGAGGCTGGGCAGGATAAGTAGCAATAATTGAGAAGCCAAGTAATGTTAAAGCAAAACTCGTCCTGCCAGCCAGCCAGAGTATCCATCACCTAGATCAAAGTAATCTGGGAAGGCCAGAAAATGAAAACAATGAACCACACCCCCCTGCAATACAAACATACAAACAGGATGACCTTAGTATTTCCTCTCAAAATGTTGTAAGCAGATAAGATATCAAGAGGAAAGGAAGAAAGGCAGGCAGACACATTTCCCCCTTTAAACAATAAATATCTATGGCCCACTCCCTCTTTGTTTTGATGATAGAAGCAGAACATCAAAAGATATATTTTCTCCCTTATGGAAAAATGAATAACGTCTAACATAACCCTAGTCCAGAACAGCAACTGATTACATGCCTGCCAAATGCACAATTCTAAAAGAGGAATCAAACTATGATGATGAGATTTGATTCCAGTGGGCTGTAAAATGCCACAAAAAATGTGTTGTCCAGTGATCCATTGTTATACCAGTGTTGCTTCCTAGCAAGAGATGCAGGACTGAGCATCATCCTTGCTGCTTGCTCAGAATCCAAACCACTATCTGACAGACCTCACAAACAAAGGTTCCAGACTCTGCAGCTTCAATAGAACACGCAAGGCAAGCAGTAGTACTTCTACATTGGGAAGTACCAAAGATCCAAAGTGAACAACAGATCCAAAAGGTATTATAACTTTGCAACCATATGACAACAAACCCTTATATGGACGTACTACCCGACAGAGAGTGAGATAGGTGTGTGTGTGTGTGTGGGGGGGGGGGGGGATCAGTGAAAACTGCAGCTAGTAAGAGGCCCAAGAGTCACAGCATAGTACAAATAGTCTCTTCTTACTGTAGCCCAGGAAGCCAAAGCTTAGATTCCATGGGACATTTACTAGATGAGAAAAAACAGGCAGAAGAATGAGTTATTTCTGTCCAGATGAAGAAAATCCTCTACATTAGAAGTACAGCAGATGTTTCTCAAATGATGGTTAACTCCAAGGAGTACAATTTTGGCAATGCCATGGGTTAAGGCTAAGGAAACGGTAACACTCAAAGGGTTCACCACTCACCAGCCATCCCATTTTGGGAAGATCAGAAAACTCTTTTCCAATTTATCATTGTGTTTATTATTCTAGAAGCGGAAGACACACCAAAGGGTAGCAAAGTCGACTACAAGCAGAGCTGAGTTATTTCAAAGCACAAATCATCCATGTGGATAAACTAGATAGTCACCAATCAAAATGTGACATACCAGATGTGCTTACTATGGTTGTAGAGATCAAAGATGGATGGTACAACCTTCCTCCACCAACTTTTCTAAACTAGTGGGAAACAAGAGTAGAACATACTTCCTACCTCCAGGCTGAAACAGACTCAACTGCACCTCTAAGACGTATAGACTGGGAGTGCATTAGCAGCTCTTCTGACACAGTCTGCTCTGCCAGTAGTTCTACAAAACTTGCCACTTTCAACCACATCTAAGGTACACCATCTTGAGAGATGGCTGTCTAGGCCAGGGCATACTTGGGGAACTGCCAGCTCCATGATGCAGTGGAATGGAGAAATGAGTGTGGCACAGGCTAGTCAGATTCTGGAAGCAAATATGGACACCAAAGGAAACACACAAGGGAGGTTGGAGCAACTGAGGCCAACTTGCCATTCTAAGGGGAATGAGGTTACTCAGCCTGCTATGCTGCTGATTCCTAATGTATGTTGGGTGGCATTGCAGTGACAGATTGTTCAAAATTGAGTTACTCAGCCTACCAAACAGTACCCTACACTACAGCTGGGAACCATGTGCAAGTACATCTAGTAGCAGCATACCCTTGCTTCACCAATGCATCTGTCAGTCACGGCAAGGTAGTAACATACCAAAACATTTTCTAATCCTTACTGGCTGGTGGTTATGATTCCCATCTCTTGCTTCTTTAGTCAAGTACTTAAACACCAAGCAGAGCGAATGGGTCTTCAGTGGAATAAAAGGCTTGCCAGTCATGGATTACGAGACCAAGATATACATGAAGGGCTGTTTTTCTGTGGCAGTAATGGCTGCTGGAATTGCTGCCAATCAGCCTGCAATGCCCATCTCCTAGAAGATTGCAAGTATAATGAAAGTAGGCAAAACTATAAGACATGTTAGGCAGCCTCCAATGAGGCTTCCTTCTGCTGTGGGCATGAGATGTCTGTGTAGTTAAGGGTGTACTTGGCTGGGATTATACACACCCTCAACTGTAGGCTTGCCTCTCCTCTTTTCTGAAGCTCCTAAATAATTTCTCAAGGGAACTCCTAAAGAGGATTTTCCCTAAAAGGGGCAAGTTAGGACAGCCTAAAGAAGTTTTTACTGAAAGGAAGAAAGTCTCAGCAACTATACCCACAGTAGATATGTCTTTGTGGACACTACCCTGGCCACTTCATTAGGGCAAAGGAGCAGTGGACTAGATGAAAAAGACAATAATGCTGAACCAAGATCTTTTCCATGGACACCTTGATCACAAAATGAGGGATTCTGACAGGCTCTTCCAGTGATGACCCATAAAGGAAGACTGGAAATTAAACAGGTGAAACATACCCTGACATTTTTCATGCCCAAAATAGCAGAAAAGAAAAGCCTTTAGCTAAACCATAGCTTTGGATCTCTTGTTTTCAATAACATGGTAAAGTGCTGATATATATATATATATATATCTATATACATATATATTCTAAGGAAATGACACAGAAACTGGCATCAGGGTGCTTACAAAGCAGTTATATCACACAGAAGCAAAATTATAAAGAATGTGCTTGCTACAGGCAGTGGATTCTGTATCTGAGTGCTTAACTTCTGAAAAGTTAGTGTTCTCAAATCAAGGATTCAGGAAAGGAATGATCCAAGATTCGGTATGACTGTAAAACCAGTAAGAATGCTTATGCTTTTTCAGCATCAAATGCAGGGACTTACAACAACGCATAATAAAATGAGATCTGTACTGCATTAGCAGTAATGAAAAATTGGGGAGCATAGAACTGGTAGTTCACTCCTGAGGTGCACTCCAAGGGAGCACACACCCAGAAGTGGTAGCTGGGGAGCTATAAAGAAATGCTGTGGTATGAGAGATATCGGGAAGGAGATGCCAGCTGTTGCCCATAACACAAGAACTATCAAAGCAAGATCTTATAGATTTCAAATGGTATGAAATGACAAATCAGTAATTGTGACTTAATCAGACTTCACCTAGGAGATCAAATAAACCACTACTCCACAATCAGCCTCATTATTACTCACCATCACATGACACAGCAGTGATAATTTGACAGTGGTATACTCCCACACCCACTCACATTCATGCAGACATACATAATATCAATACGTACACACACGTGACTTTACCACCTCTTCAGCAAACAGTGCAGACACCATCTCCCGATTCCTCTAATGGGATTTAAAAAAGAAGTTATGTCTTACCATAATGTTCCATCTGAGTTGTTGATTTTCTTCCAGTGATCACTGATGGGTTCGGTTCCGATCACTTGGAACCGAGTCGGCCTAATACCAAGCTCGAGTACAACAAAAACTCTCGAGCTAAGCTGCTACCCACAATGCCCTTCTCCCAGTTACATCAGATCGAGTTTGCATGCAACATATAGAAGAAAACAGAGGCTATTTCTGCACAGAAACCCTGAAAACACCTTAAGGACCCAGAAGATCCACCAGGAGCCTTTGGTGGGGGACAGAGGGAGGGTGTGATGACTGGAAGATCAACAACTCAGATGGAACGTTATGGTAAAACATAACTTCTTTATCTGAAGTTGTTAATCTTCTTCCTATTCATCACTGATGGGACAGAATCCCAAGCTACTTGGAGAACTTGGGTGGCCCTTATGGAAGAACATTCCTGAGAACCATTGACCCGAAGGCCGCTCTTCCCCTGGAGACCAAATCCAGTATGTAATGTTTGATTAAAGTATGGGGTTTAGCCCAAATGGCTGCTGTGCAAATGTCATTCATGAAAGCCCTGGAGTGAAAAGCAACCAAAGTTGTGATGGCTCTCGTTGAATGAGCTTTGATATGAATGGGTTTAGATTCATTCGCTAGGGAGTATGAAAAGGTAATACAATCTCTGAGCCATTTTGATAAGGTAACTTTTGATACAGCACATCCCATTCTTGGACCAGAAAAGGAGATAAAAAGTTGATCCGACTTGCGGAAAGATTTAGTCCTGTCCAAGAAGAAACGTGGTTGTCTATGTACGTCCAATCAATGCAGACAGTATTCTCCCTTGTTGGAATAATTTGGAAAAAACACAGAGTTCAATGGACTGGTTAATAGAGAAGTCAGATACCACTTTGGGGAGAAAAGATGGATTAGTACGAAGAGATACTCTGCCTTTATGGAAGATTAGATATGGGCTCTTGATGCATAAGGCTTGTAGCTCAGATATCCATCTGGCTGATGTGACCACTATCAAAAACAGAGATTTCCATGATAGGAATTTAAGGTCATATGTCGCATCAGGCTCAAAGGGGGATACAGAGAGAGAGACTGTAGTACCAGAGAGAGATTCTATGTCTCTACAGGTTGCCTGATAGGAGGTCTGCTATGGAAAACTCCCTTAAGAAAAGACTTGCAAAGGCGGGTGGAGATAAGAGGAACGCCATCTGAGCCATTATGAAAATTGAAGATAGCTGCTAAATGGACTCGAATAGTAGAAGCTGATGCCCCATTGCCAAACAACTTGGAAAGGTACCGAAGTATAGCAGCTGTAGGAGTTGAAAAAGGGTCTAGCATCTGATTATTAGACCATATAGCAAACTTTTTCCATTTGTCTCTGTAGAGTTTTCTGGTGGATGGTTTATGGGAGGCCAGAATAATATCGCGGACAGGTGAGGAGGGGGTTTCCTGCCTGGCGACTAACAGAAGTGGAGAAACCAAGCTGTCAGCTTGAGAGTGGACAGATTTAGGGGAGTCAACCCTTGGGGGTGAGATATTAGGTCCTGATGAGTATCCAGGATCCAAGGAGGTTGTAATAGGTGAGGCCAGAGGAAGATGAACCATACTTGTTGAGGCCAGAAAGGGGCAATGAGGATCACTTTGCATCTCAACCGCATTGCTTTCTCTAGGAATAGGGGTATCAAAGGTATAGGAGGATAAGCATAGAGGAGACCCGCGTGCCAATCGTGAGTCAAAGTTTCTCTCGGTGATTCCCCATCTGGGGAAAGAGGGCAAAGAAGCTGCTGCATTTTTTGTCTGAAGGGGGAAGCAAAAAGATCGCAGCAAGGCTGGCCCCAACGGCTGAAAATTTCTGCCGTCACGTTCAGGTTGAGAGACTACTCGCGTGGACAGAGGGTGCATCTGCTCAGCCTGTCCGCAATCACGTTGGAGCTCCCTGGGATATGGACTGCTGTCAGAAAGTGGTTGGAAGCTATCACCCAATGCCAAATTCTCATGGCCTGTCGACATAGGGGGTAGGATTTGGTCCCTCCCCTCCCTGTTTGTTTATGTACCAGACTACAGACATATTGTCTGACTGGATTGCAATCGTTCCTAAGTGCCTGCAACGCTAACAGCACCGCTTTCAACTCCAGGACGTTGATATGCAAGTTGGCCTCCAGGCTTGACCACATGCCTTAGACTGTCTTTCCCTGAAAATGGCCCCACCACCCTATCAGGGAAGCACCCGTGGTCATCGTGGCATTGGGTAGAGTAGTCTGGAAGGGGTGGCACCAAAGATTTCCATCTGCTTTCATCCACCAAAGAAGATCTTGCTTGCAGGAATTGGTGATGAGGATCTGTGAGTTTAGAGGATGAAGATTGGATACCTACTGGGAGAAAAGGAGCCATTGTAACACAGTCTCATATGCAATCTTGCCAGGGGAAGAATCGGGATGGCTTCTGCCACAGACCCCAGAGCCTGTAGCACTTCCCTTGTTGACACCTTTCTTCGACAGAGTATCAGTTGTACTTGTAATCTTAACCTCTGAAGTCTGTGAGGTGAGAGAGAGACCTGGCTTGTTTGAGTATTGAATACTGCTCCTATAAATTCCAATTGTTGGGTAGGATGAAGATTGGATTTTTCCTAGTGTATTGTGATGCCTAGAAACTCTGCCAGGGCTAGAGTGTAGCAGAGGGTCATAACCAGTTGGAGCTTTGTGGGGGCGGAGAGGAGCCAATCGTCTAGATATGGAAACACCTGGAATCCCTGAAGTCTCAGATGAGCTGCTACCACTACTAGGCATTTCGTGAATACTCTGGGGCAGTCGAAAGACCAAATGGCAGGGCTCTGAATTGGTAATGATTGGCTCTCAGCCGGAAGCAAAAGAGACTCCTGGAGTGCTTCTCCATTTTGATGTGGTAATACGTATCCCGGAGGTCTATCGAGCACATCCACACACCCTCCCGAAGAAATTGGAGAATGGATTGTATCGTGACTGTGCAGAATTTGGTTTGAATCACTGATTTGTTTAGTTGGCTGAGATCCAAAATGGGTTTCCAGTCCCTTGTCTTTTTGGCACCAAAAAGAATCTTGAGTAGAAACCGGATCTGCACTGGTCTGGGGGGACTTGCTGGATGACTCATTTTTGACACAGCTTTCTTATCTCTGAAGCTGCCTCTTCCCTTTGACTGGGTGGAACATTGTGAAGGCATTTTGGAGGTTTTGGGTAAGATATTAGAGGGATGTAATAACCTCTGGAAATTACTCTCTGCATCCACTGATCATTTGTAATAGAGTGCCAGGCAGTTTGGTGCAGAGAAAAACAAGCCCCGACTGCTTCCAGAGGAAAGCAATCGGGCAGCGCTTCAGGAGCCCTGATAAGGTCGTTTGGAGAACGAATCCCTAGAGTCCTGGTTTTGGGGACCCCCTCTTCCCCTAAAGGGGAGTCTTCCACTATTAGAACTTCCTTTGCCTCTGGGGGAATCCTCACCACATGCACTGCGGAAAGGGCCTTGAGATTTTTTGTGCCAT
Organism: Protopterus annectens; assembly: GCF_019279795.1. Taxonomy (NCBI): domain Eukaryota; kingdom Metazoa; phylum Chordata; order Ceratodontiformes; family Protopteridae; genus Protopterus; species Protopterus annectens. The sequence continues at coordinate 686,464,447 of NC_056747.1, read as the reverse complement.
ATCTTTTCACTCCTCTGGTTCCTGGAGAAAGAGCACTGAGGTTTGGAAAAAACGTAGGCCAACGGCAGACAAGGTTTTTCTGTCTTGTTCGCACCTGGCTAATGTGTCCTTCACTTTGGAACTGAACAAGGTGGACGGTTTGATAGGGGCGTTCAAGAAGGAAGACTTGAAGGAGTCCGTGAGATCAAAATTGCGCAGCCAGGCATGGCATCTCATAACTACACCTGCACCCGCAGCTCTAGCCGCTACTTCGGTTGCGTGGGACAGCAACCTCTTGGACGAGTTGGAGATCGACTCTAGGGTAGCAAGCTGAGAAGCAACTTTATGCATGCCCCATCAGAAACTTGACCTGCTAGGGTTCCAGAGAGTTTGGAGATGAGATCCCTTTGGAGCCTTGTAAAATATGCCAAATAATTCAGAGACCTGACTGCAAAGGTCGCTGAGGCAAAGACTTGCTTCTCTAATCTGTCCACTGCCTGGGACTCTCTTTTGGGAAGGTGGACAGTAGGACTTTCCTCCGCAAGGTCCTTTTGTGTGGTGGCTGCCACCACCATAGCATCTACTGGCAAGCCTCTAGATCAATGGAGCTGCTCCTCTGGTGAGGAAAGTATCTTGTCCGGCCTCCAGGGAATGGCCTCAAAAGAATCAGGGTTCTTCCACGCACACTGCACGATGAGCTGGACTAACTCATCAGTAGGTGGGGTCACCCAAGAAGTAGAGGGCCAAGAGCGGAAAACCTGCAGGAAAACGGACTCCTCTGAGGAAGTATTGGTGGGCTTCCAGTCACACTTTTGCCTTAATATTTCCAGGATGTCTCCAAAGGAGACATCATCAGGGGGTGACCGTAGGGACCCCTCCCCATCATTGTAATCCATACCCTTAGTGAGGGACTCCTCCGGGGAGTCCAAGTGTTTCCTCTTACATGCCTTTCAAGGGGGTTCTTCAGTGGGAACATCTGAAGAAGACTCGGAAGGGACATTATCCTGATAGGGGTTTCCTGAGGCTTGTGCTCTCAGTGTCCTGGGGAGGTGGTCCGTGATAAATGTAGCTCAGAGGGAGCAGAGGGAAGGTCCAACATAGGAGGAGCACTTACAGAAGCAAAGACCCTCTCCATCACCCGGAAAGCCGATCTGCCCAAAGAGGAATGGGAGCCCGGAACCGAGGAAGACAATCTCAGAACCGGGGTCACACCCTGCTCCCAGGGACGGAGCCTCAAGCAAAACAGAGGTGGATGTTACCCCCAGATCCAAAGACAGAACCGATGAAAAACCTGGAACTGTACTGGGAGCTGAGGGTTCCACCTCCCCAAACATGAGACTGAGGAAGGGATGGTTCCGAAGGAACCGAAACCCAAAGGGGGGGCCTCAAAGCCTCAGAGAGAGTCACTGTCTGCGCCGAGGAGAGGGTTTCCACCAAGGACGTCGGAACTATGGGCCTCGGAAACGAAGGATCCATGGGAGGAGAATAAATGGGAGTCATGGGGGCAACAGACCCGAAATCTGGAATGGGATGGGTTTTTGGAAAATTTGTAATCCCTCTGGCTGTCAACAGCTGATCAAACAGACGCACCGCATCCAGTTCAGATAGACTCCTGGTGGACCTTACCGACACTCCAGAGGGGGAGTCAGGTCAGTCCAAAAAAGGGCTAAAAGCTTGTCCTGAAAACGGGTCCAAAGACGGGGAGTACTGGATCCGTGGTGTAGGAAAAATCAGCACTGAAGATTCCAACTTGGAGACAGGCAGAAGGGGCACTAGCGGTGCTGAGAAAGGGCTCAGAGCCAAGGGAATAGCTGGAGTGGAAGTCATTATCAGCTCCGGAGAGATAGTGGGGACTGACTTCGGAGCAGAGATGGGCAATGTCGGTGCCGAGGTTACAGAAGGCAATAAGGCTGGCGCCAACATGGACGCCATAGTAATGACCACAGAGGCCACTGGAGCTGAGCTCGGAACCGAAGTGATCGGAGCCGAGGGAGCGATCTTATGCTCTGTAGAAGACTTGTGGGCATTATGCTTGTGAGGCTTACCCTTATCACCGGCCGGTGAAGAGGGGTCAGAATGAGGACGTTTCTTGTCCTTCGAAGGAGGGGTTGAGACCTCAGATGCAGAAAGGGCCTCTGAAAAAGGTGACGAAAGGAGGCCTTTCAAAATAAGTTTATTGTTTCTTTCATTCAGCGTCCGCTGACGGAAACTGAGACAAATCTGGCAAGGAGGTTTCACAGACAAGTGGGAAGCCCCCAGACAATAGACACAATCATAATGTAAGTCGCTGTAGGGGAGTTCGCCATTGCAGGAAGTGCAATGTTTGAACCCCAAAGTCCCTTTCTTTTCAGACATATCCAGTATACAATCCAACAATCCAAAAAGGTTATAGAGAGAGAAGGAGAAATAGTAACAATGGTATTAACAATACCATGAGAGTACAGAAAGGTGTTTACCAATGATGGTAAGAGAAAGATACCCGTGGGTAGAGCTAGGTATAGGTAACAAGGTAGAAAAAGTTAGAAGAGAAAAAAATTTCCAAAATACGATAAATTTTTAGAAAATACAACACTTAGCTGGAGAGCTTGGTGAAACGCTGCTATATGGCTGCGTGGCAAACGAGATCTGAGGTAACTGGGAGAAGTGCATTGTGGGTAGCAGCTTAGCTCGAGAGTTTTTGGTGTATGTGAGCTTGGTATTAGGCCGACTCGGTTCCGAGGGATCGGAACCGAACCCATCAGTGATGAATAGGAAGAAGATTAACAACTTCAGATTGTAGGTTTAGGTTATTTAATCAAAAATAAATCTGGTGAAGACAGCAATACTAATCCTTCTAGTCAAGCATCAATAAATTAGAAAAGTATTTAATCTAAAGCAAAATCAGTAGAAAAGAAAATGCGCACGTATGCGCGCATGCGCACACACACAAACACACACACCACTATGTATAATTATCTACAGTACTACTTCTGTAACATTACAGGACACACAACTCCACACACCCGATAAGAATATTTTATTTGCTATTTGGTAACAGTGGGGGGCTATTTTAAAGACCCTTTCTGCAATGACCAGGCTCAAAAGCAAGAACACAAAGATAAACCTAACATAATAGCACAATCAACACACATACAAGAACAGCAACCATTATATTAAGTAGGATGCATAATTACTTTGGTGGAAATAATCTATGCATAAAAAATAAAGGAAAAGTTGGCTGTTGGAACTTTTTACAGAAGGCAGGTAGAGAGCTTAGACTAACAAACGGTCATTGTCGATGTACTTTATATATATATATATATATATATATATATATATATATATATATGTATATTCAATACAGAATATATGCAAAAATATATAAAACAAAATTAAACAATGGAAGCAGGCAGCTGCAAAAGGGGGGGTGTGGCTAGACAGTCGACATCAAGAGAGTAAAGTAATTATCCACTGTCTTCAAAGCAGGTACATATTACCTCCTTGTGGATGTGATGAACTAGATTTTTCTTGAACCCTTGGAGTGAATTTTGTTGCTACATTTCTTCTAGCAGTTTGTTCCAGAGGGTTGGGCCAAGTCTAGAAAAAGAGCATCCAGCAATGACTGCTTTAAAGGTGGGTCTCTGGAAGGAAATGGTATCTTCTTGGTTATCATCTAAGTGGTTCTGTTTCCACAATGTCCAGGCACTGTCCCCCTGCTTCATGAGTTTCTTGATCCCGTTTGACAGCTAAGGGCATTTATTTCTACTTAACTTTCCATGCTGGGGAATAGCTAATCATGAGTGATGGAGAGGGTGTTAGTGAAGTGTGTTAGCGCTGCTGTTGGGTCAGTGAATAGATACAGAGGTAATGAGTTGATGCAATTTAATTGTGTATCAAGTGTGACCAGTTACAACCTGGGTGATAGGTTTAACTACTTTAAATGACCAGTAGGAGAGGACTGGGCGGTGGTCACATAAAAAATTTGGTAAAATGTTTATACTGGTGTACTGATTGGCCACATTTGTAACTATGAGGTTTGGGGTCAAATTACTTTCTTTTTGCAGGTTAGACCTAATAACTAGTTATTCAGGGTTCAGCTGAAGAAGGATTTTGTTGAGAAGTTTAGCTTTAGAGATTGCTACATTCAAGTTGAAGTCTCCTAGTATAACAGTGTTCTTACGACAGCTAATAGAGAAGATTTATAGGAGAACTTTTTAATGACAGCGATGGAAAAAAGGAGGAATATAAATGCTGACAACTGTGAGGTAGGTGTTATTACTCACTATTATACTGGTAGTGATTCAGTTTGGAGCGCGATTGGTTGACATTACTGGAGTTAATAATGCCTAATGACATATCTTGTTTAATTAGTAATACAGCACCATCACCATCTGTTTTGGAATCTGGTCTCATATCACAGAGTTATCATGACTGCATGATAAATAAAATCACAATGAAAAACAAAACTTGAAAGTAACACATCAAAGCAGCTATTAAATTAAAACTGCAAAATTTCCAGATTTGTTTTTTAAGAAACATAACTACTTAAAGTTGATGTGAAATATGTTATTTAAACCTCATATTTATGGAAGTTTAATATCAAGCTCCAGTTCATACTAATCTAAAGACAAAATTTAACTCTATAAAACTGCACCCTGCAATACACAAAAAAGTACTACAATATATATGAAACCATTATTTATCTAGAGGCCCAGGGAGAAAAGCTCCAAGCAATTGAAAAGTCACAAACATTTACATTAAAAAGTCAAAACATTTACATAGAAAGGCATAGGGTAAATACACTCTATGCAAGCAGTACTAAAAAGTAAACCTTTACATAAGTAATAAAGGTAGCAATGGCAATTTACACAATTATTGAGCAGTGTAAATACAGATAACATGAGTATACAGCTACAGTGCACTAAGTTTCATGCAGATTACAAATAGTACAGTTATGTTTCTGATGACTTCAACCATTAGTGAGTGATGTACATACATAGATATTCAGTTTTTGTAACCCAGGAAACAGAGATGGAAAATATTTTATGAGTTCTTTAGTTGCTGTTTATCCAGGGTGTTGCATGAGTATAGCCAATATTTAAATAGATGTGCTTTGAGTATCTTTTTAAAATGGAGTGAGTTAGTAGCATTAGTAATGTCAGGAGGAGTTTATTCCAGATTTTGGATATATAGTTAGAATAAGTCACCAGCAGAATTGTGACTTAAATAGAGTGTATTTTGCAAACCAGGCAATTGTGTTATAAGATGATTATAGTCTGGCCAAGTCAGATTGCTTTAGGTTGGTGAGGCATAGAGCAGAGTTGAAATGAGGTGAGTCTGAGCTGGCTACTTTTCTATTTTAGTGAACATTGTTTGTTTCTATAAAAGGGAGGGCAGCTTTTTCTGTACTTAATGTCCTTGCAATATGAATATTGAATCTTAAGTTACTGTCAGTCACTACTCCTAGAAATTTAGTGTGGGTCACAGGTGAGATGATAGTATTAAGCAAAAGAGACTGAAAAATCATAAGTTGAGACTGCCAAAATCCTGTCCTGCTTAAATAATAACGCAATTGCCTGTGTACATCTAAAGTGTACAAAATCTTTTCCCTTTATTTTGAGGATCTGCAAAAAGTAGGCAAATGAATAGTTTGGTTTAAAGCCACACTAGAAACCACCTTAGGCATAAAAGAAGGATTAGTGCGTGTGATACCCTATCCTTATGGAAAATCAAAAAAGGCTCTACTGCCATAAGGGCCTGCAACTCAGACACCCTTCTTGCAGAAGTAATAGCCAACAGAAAAGCAGTCTTCCATGACAAATATTTCAATTCAGCAGTAGCTGCAGGCTCAAAAGGTTGTAGAGTAAGTTTTTCCAACACAAAATTGAGATCCCAAGCAGGAGTAGGAGCTCTCATTGGGGTCTTATATTCTTTGCCCCTCTAAGAAACTGCTTGAACAAAGGATGCGAAAACAAAGGCGGGTCACAATCATAGTGAGCTGAAATTGCTGCAGCATGAATCTTTATGGAAGAGAAGGACAAACCTTTGTCCAATAATTCAGTAAGATATTGAAGAGCCACACTCAAATTAGGCTCTGAAATCTCCAAATTCTTTGCTGTACTCCAAAATAAAAATCTCTTCCATTTTTCTGCGTACACTCTCCTTGTACTAGGCCTTCTAGCTTCCATAATCACATTCAAAACTTGTTGAGGAAGTTGAGACCTGCTGTGTTTCAACACAGAATATGCCAGGCTGTTAGATGAAGAGAGTGAAGCTTGACATTGAGCAGATGACCGTCCTTCTGAGATAACAGATGAGGAATCAGAGGTAAAGGCCATGGAGGCTTCTTTACTAGACTCCGTAGTAGTGGGTACCAGTGTTGCCGAGGCCAATCTGGAGCTATCAAAATCATCCTTGGCCTGTCTTGTCTGACCTTTAATAGTACCTTTGGAAGAAAGCGGTAGAGGTGGAAAGGCATACACATGAAGGTTTTCCAACTGAAAGACAGAGCATCCACTTTCCAAGCTGTGTGATGAACCCCTTTGTGCAATACTTTGGCAGCTGGTGGTTTAGTGGAGAAGCGAACAGATCTATGTCTGGAGTTCCCCATGACACTGTCAGTTTCTGAAACACATGAAGATCCAGTTTCCACTCGTGAGGATCCATGATTTGTCTGCTTAACACATCTGCTAAGGAGTTCTGTGCTCCTGGCAGAAACCTTGCCTGAAGAGTTAGTTGCAAGCTTAGCGCAGTCTCCCATAAAATCATTGCTTGCCTGCATAGAGGATAAGAATGTGTTCCCCTTGCTTGTTGATGTACCACATGACAGTTGTGTTGTCTGTTAGAATCAACACCTGCCCTGGAAGAAGTAACTCCTTGAAAGCCATTAATGCAAACTGGACTGCTAACATCTCCTTCATGTTGATATGTAGATGCTGTAGTCTGGCAGGCCACTTGTCTTGTATCCACTTTCCATTTAGATGAGCTCCCCAAGCAATGTCCGAGGCATCTGTCGTTAGAATCTGACTTGCCTCTGGCGGGTCTGAGACAGTCCCTTGTTTAGGTGACATACCCGCGCCCACCAGAAATATTCCTTTTGAATGCAAGGTATTATTTGAATGACAGTGTCCAAATCCTGGCAGTGCTGTATCCATACATTTTGAGATACCATTGTAGCTTCCTCATATGCAGTTTGGCATTGGGAAGCACCAGAATCTAAGATGCCATGAACCCTAATGCTTGAAGGACTGTCCTTGCAGTCAGCACGGACTGATGAGATAGTTGATGGAAGTAAAGTGACAGACTCTTTTGTTTGTCTGGGGTTAAAAGGCCATCTGGGCTGCTGTATTCAGTCTTACACCCAGAAAACACATGTCTTGAGAGGGTACTAGACTGGACTTTATTTCGTTCACAGAATACCCTAGGCATCTTAGCACTGCTATAACATATTCCAGATGCTGTAGAAGGTCTTCCTTTTCTTGAGCCAGAATCAGGCAGTCGTCCAAGTAAGGATAGATTTGAATTCCTTGAAGCCTGAGTAAGCTATCACTGGAGCCAGAACCTTTGTGAATACTCTGGGCAGTAGATAAGCCAAAGGGCAATGCAGAGAACTGATAATGAGAATTTCCAGCTCGAAACCGTAAATACTTTCTGCAACTTAGCCTTATAGGCACATGAAGGTAAGCTTCCTTGAGATCTAAAGTTACCATCCAGTGATCTTTGCCCAGCAGAGGTAAAAGCTGTTGTAACGTCAACATCTTGAACTTGGGAATGTCCAAAAACGTGTTGAGGAGAGATAAATCCAAAATTGGTCTCCACGTGTTCCCCTTCTTTGGGACAAGGAACAGGCGAGAATAAAATCCTAGGCCCCTCTCTGACACAGGGACTGGCTGAATGGCCCCTATGTGAAGTAACTGTAAAACTTGCTTGTGAGCCTCTTTTCGTTGTAGAGGAGGAACTTCTGGCATGCCTTTGAAAGGGGGCATTGTATGGAAATAAAATCTGTAACCGTGGTGAATGATATCCAACACCCATTTGTCTTGAGTAATTAAATCCCAATTTTCTTTGAAAAGAGACAGTCTTCCCCCGAAAGGAGCTGCCAGACGTGAATCTGCTGGCAGCTGAAAAAACAGGTCATTGGGTCTGTTTACGAAAGGACTGACCCCTGCCCTCACCAGAAGTCTGAGCAGGTGAACTCCCTGTTCTAGGCCTAAAGAACTTTGAGCCCTGCCCCTACCACGTCTAGACCTACCCCTAGACTGAGAATCATAAGCAGGATATGTCCACCCCTTAGCAGGCCAATTTCTACTAAACTTGGGTGGCTGCACCTGCAAAAAATCTTTAACAGTTTGCATAGACTTAGCTTTGTCCTCCATTTTCTTTAAAACAGCTATACTCTTACAGTACCAAACAACACATCAGACTGTAAAGGAGCATCCAAAATCCTTGTCTTAACATGCTCAGCTAAATTCTGATCCTTCAACCAGGCATGCCTGCGAAGAACAGAACTGGTAGCAGCCACCCTCGAGAGGCCTGTACAGCATCAAAACCACATTGCAAAGAATGCTTACCCACTTGTTCAGACACATGAACCAAATCCAGCAACTCTTTACACTCAATACCTTCCGCCAAAGCATCCACCTTAGATTTCAATTGTGAAAGGAGATAATTCTGATATTTTAGCATGTGAAACTGACAATTCAAAGCTCTCATGGCTAGAGTGGAGGAAGTATACACTTTCTTTCCCCACCTATCCAAAGCCCTTGCCTCTTTATCAGTGGGAACAGGATTTTAACCACAGAAGCCTTTACACCTTAGGCCCTTGAGAAATAGTTTCTGGGTCTGCCCTAGGACTCTTAAACAAATATTTATGAGCTTGGGCACCCTATAGTACCTATCAGGCTTAACAGGAGCAGGAGGCAAAGAGTCAGGGTTCAGGGAAGCCTCTGCAAAACATCTTCCACCACATTCAACACAGGAGGAATAGCTAAAGGCCTATGCTGGGGTAAAACAAGAACTCCCTAAGCCTTTTCCTGGAGTCAGAGTAATCCTGGCCTTCCCATTTAAAGTGCTCCCTCATGGAATGCAAAGTCTCTGAAAATGAGAAATCCTCAGGTGGGCAGCTGTAGGAGTGGAATCATCCACATCAGAATCAGAATAAGTAGGATACTCCTGCAAATCTTCCACAGAAGATTCTGAAGCCTCTGAACACTGTTCAACACTATCAAACTCCGGTTCCACCCTAGGCCTCTTATCAGGCGGGGCATAGAACCCCTAATCATAGTAATCAAATCTTCTGCCATTTTAAGCATATGTTTCTTGGGTACAGAACCTGAAATGCTGGGAGAAGCCCCACTGAAGCTGAAGTAGGCCTACCTCTCAAAGTTTTGGCAACAGAAGGAGGCCCTAACTACCTTGGGAAGAGAGGGAAGAATAGTCATGAGAAGCCCTCAGCCTGGCCTACCTCCTGAGAAGGCACATCCTGTAAGGTATAGTTTCTGCCTGGGACTCCATGGAAACTCCTGGCAAAACCTCCGGCTCCACTGAGCCTTCCAAAGAACCGGCGTCCGGGACTGCGGTTCCTCAACCCTAAACTTCACTGTTTTATCCTTGCGCTTCTTGGAGGCGGGCGTCGGAGCATCCGGCGGCATTTTATAATTACGCTTCCCAAACACTAACCTGGCACAGTCTAACCTCCTCTTAATAGTGCGTTTGTTAAACCTAGCACAAGGCGGCAACCAACAACGTCGTGCTCAGGCCCTAAACAAGGTATACACAAGGTATGATAATCCCTATGAGGTATCTGTTTCCCACAAGAAATACAGTTATTCACTTTTTCTGACATCCGGTAAAATACTGAGGCAAGAAAAACCAAAATGTTCCCCAGTACTTAGCCAACTCTGTTTAGGTCTGAAACTCCGGTTTCGGAAATATTTCAATCGCCAACCTGCACTCATAAAACTGCTTCTGCATCGGACCATGCGGCAAAAAAGACTGAGGATATGACGTCGGTCATGCGCATTAGTACCCTGGCGTACTGACGTCAGTCTAATGCGCCCTGGCCGGCGTCATACTCTGGTATTCGGGCCGACTGGGACGCGGACTATACCCAATAGTCAGGACTGCAGCAATGGAAGACGAAGAACATCAGTGTTCTTACGACAGCTAATAGAGAAGATTTATAGGAGAACATTTTAATGACAGCGATGGAAAAAAGGAGGAATATAAATGCTGACAACTGTGAGGTAGGTGTTATTACTCACTATTATACTGGTAGTGATTCAGTTTGGAGCTTTGTCGCAGGATTGGTTGACATTACTGGAGTTAATAATGCCTAATGACATATCTTGTTTAATTAGTAATACAGCACCCATCACCATCTGTTTTGGAATCTGGTCTCATATCACAGAGTTATCATGACTACATGATAAATAAAATCACAATGAAAAACAAAACTTGAAAGTAACACATCAAAGCAGCTATTAAATTAAAACTGCAAAATGTTTCAAGATTTGTTTTAAGAAACATAACTACTTAAAGTTGATATGAAATAATCACGTTATTTAAACCTCATATTTATGGAAGTTTAATATCAAACTCCAGTTCATACTAAAGAAACACCTGCAACTGAGTGCTTTAAAACTCATGCAAAAGAATCAGTTTTGGAAAATAAACTTTTTTAAATAGAAACAAATTTTATCTAAAGACAAAATTTAACTTCTATAAAACTGCACCCTGCAATACACAAAAAAGTACTACAATATATATGAAACCATCTGCTTCAATGCAGATATTATTTATCTATTATTTTACATTTGTTAACCGGAAAGTCTGATTGGACACAAGTCCTTTTTCAGCGGAGGCCCAGGGAGAAAAGCTCCAAGTAATTGAAAAGTCACAAACATTTACATTAAAAAGTCAAAACATTTACATAGAAAGGCATAGGAGTAAATACACTCTATGCAAGCAGTACTAAAAAGTAAACCTTTACATAAGTAATAAAGGTAGCAATGGCAATTTACACAATTATTGAGCAGTGTAAATACAGATAACATAAGAGTATACAGCTACAGTGCACTAAGTTTCATGCAGATTACAAATAGTACAGTTATGTTTCTGATGACAAATAGTAAAGTTCAACCATTAGTGAGTGATGTACATACATAGATATTCAGTTTTTGTAACCCAGGAAACAGAGATGGAAAATATTTTATGAGTTCTTTGGGGGAAAGTTGCTGTTTATCCAGGGGTGTTGCATGAGTATAGCCAATATTTAAATAGATGTGCTTTGAGTATCTTTTTAAAATGGAGTGAGTTAGTAGCATTAGTAATGTCAGGAGGGAGTTTATTCCAGATTTTGGATATATAGTTAGAATAGCGGGAGTCACCAGCAGAATTATTGGCTTTAATTGTAGTCAATAGGGTTTTATGTTTAAAGCACAGATCTCTGTCAGGGGAGTAAGGAGGTATGAGATTTTCGAGGGGAGGGGTCTTATCTGTGTGGTTTAGAGTTGTATGTGCTGTGCAGAGTTGGCAGAGTAGAAGTTGGGGGAGTTCTAGCTAGTTACGTTTCTTGAGTGCTGTGCAGTGGTGTGACTTAAATAGAGTGTATTTTGCAAACCAGGCAATTGTGTTATAAGATGATTATAGTCTGGCCAAGTCAGATTGCTTTAGGTTGGTGAGGCATAGAGCAGAGTTGAAATGAGGTGAGTCTGAGCGATGGCTACTTTTCTATTTTTAGTGAGATATTGTTTGTTTCTGTAAAGGGTACCCAGCTTTTTCTGTACTTTATTATTGTCTGTGCAATATGAATATTGAATCTTAAGTTACTGTCAGTCACTACTCCCAGTAATTTAGTGTGGGTCACAGGTGAGATGATAGTATTAAGGATAGAATATTGAAATGAGGGATTGCCAAAGAGTGCCTTGTAGACTGAAAAATCATAAGTTGAGTTTGGTAGGGATAGGAATTAGATAGCCATGTTCCCACCTTTGAAAAAGCATCTTGTGTTATAATTTGTAGTTGTTGAAGAGATTATGCTGTGCATATCAATGTAGAATCATCAGTGTACTGTATGACAGAAGCATGCTGTGTAGCAGTGTGAATTTTGTTAGTAAATATAGAAAACAGTAGAGGACCCGGGATTGATCCTTGAGGTACTCCTATTGTAACAGGCAGAAGAGAAGAGAGGTCTTGCTGTCATTGCATGGCTTGTTGACGATTCATTAGGTAGTCTTGGAACCATGATAGCTGGACTTGTATTTAGTTTGGTTAAAGCATTAATCAGTTTGTTATGTGAGACCAAGTTAAAAGCTTTTGAAAGGTCAAGAAATATCAAGGAGACAAATTTTCCATTGTTTTTATGAACATTAATAGAATTAGTGAAGGATGACAGAACTCTGGTGGTGCTATGGCAAGGTCGGAAACCATGCGGAGTGTTAGTAGTTTGTTAGTTAATAAATAGTGCATGATTTGTGTATGTACACCTCTTTCAAGAATTTTTGATAGGGGAGAGAGAGTATGGCTATTGGGTGATAATTAGACAATTTTGTTTACATACCTCCTTTATGCAAGGGGATAATATGGGAGGTTTTTCATATAGAAAGAACTTGGTATTCCGATATTGATCTGTTAATAAGTTTGGATACAGGGTAGGGGATTACGTCTGCAGGTAGCTTATCGGCTGCTAGGGTGGTAGGTTTAAGTTTTTTAAGCAATTTTTTTTTATCACGTCTGTTGAGACAAGTTGAAGGGAGAAGGCATTATTATTATCCAAAGTGGGTAGTGTTGGAGAGTGAGTGGTGCTACAGGTATTTGATAGAGTAGAAAGGGGTATAGGGAGGGTGCCCAAGAGGATTTACTAGTAAAGCATTAATCTTGCTACCTAGGCAGTATGAGTCAGAGGCTGAAAGACTCAGTAGCAGAACAGGTAAGTAGAAAAGGGGTTTAGCACGGAATGGTGATGTACAAGCAGCTGGTACAGCTACACAGGATGGGACCACTCAAAAGAAAAAGGCAGGATGTACATACATTTAATATTAAGCTACTTTCTTGATCTTTTCCTGTGACTGTTCAGGGCTCCAGAGACCAGGGTATTTCCTTGCCGCGCAAAGGCAGTTTTCCCTTACAGTTCTGTCAGTTTTGCAGGTAGAGATTGGGCCAGTGGTGGGGTGAGTAGGACCTGATAAAAAAATGGAGGGAGAAAAAGTAGATGTTATCCAATAGCAGGCTTAAATATGACATAGGAGTTAAAACAGAGATAAGCAAGAGAGTTTAAGTACAGCAGATGGAGACTGGAGAGGATGTACAGGAATTTAAAGGAGGTAGATTAAAGGATAAAATTGTGGGAAGGCAGGTAGGTATCAGGACAGGAATGAGGGAGGCTAAGGAGGCTGACTAGAGACAGTAGTGAGGGGGTGTAAGGTGAGCATGTAGTGTTATATCCTGGGAAAGAAGGAGACCACACGGTCGGCTTTGTAGGCCCTTTCTTTTTATTAAGAGCAAGGTGCAGCGATGCTACATGTATGTCACACTTCTGCAAGTCATACATACACGGAACCAACAAGTTACCAGAGTACACAACCAACATTACATGTTGCAATCTAGCGCCGCCCAGTGCTGTAACAACAACAACATTACCAGCCCAATACATTCATTCCTCTTACGTATAATGACATACATAATCAAACTAGGAGCAAAAAACAAGGGAGCAAGTCCAAAGCAAACTTCTAATTAACGGGCTAGTTAGCAACTGGTTAACATTCAATCTAGCTGACCATTTCTTGTAATCAATACATACTTTTTTTTATTACAATATAGTTTTTCAACTGATAGTCCTTCAAGTAACTAGGCTTAGAAGCGCAGTGGTACCACCGGAATCCTTCTTCTGGCTCCAAAAATCTGGCTCCATGTTCCCTCACCAAGAAATTCCACCAACCCTCACCTGAAATGAATGGACCTGCTCTACATGTCTCCTCACCAAAAAATCTCATTCAACCTCACCTGGTACGCGATAATGGACCTGTACTCTTGAGAATTGCCTCCACTGGGTCCAGGTGACAAACCCGTGGTAGACTGGGGTTATGTACGGTGGTTGAATAACACCCTTGACACTTTTGCCATACTTCCTTCTTTTCATCATTGCTTTAAAGTTATCTGATACAAACTCTTCCTCAAGCATTCGCATCCATCCATTTAGAATGAGCATCCATGATTATCAAAGCCACTCCCCACAGGCAAGTTGCGATGTTGTTGACATGTTTTACACTCATATCCAGCTTGCACACTCAGCTCTGTTTCTCACCTCATAGATGTCCTCCATCATCAAAACTTTTCCCATCTCTGAATGCGCAAATAGTACCTCCTTCCATAGAGGTATAAACATTACAGCCAAACCCTCTTTCTCTAGCTGGGAATAGTTTGACTCGGGTCTTTCTTGTCCATCTGGCATCCGTGCCAACACAGCCCCTAACCCATAAGGTGAGGCATCACATGACAAAATTAAGTCCTCAAAACCTGACTGTTCAAACTAAGGAGCTAACAGTGTTGACAGATTTGGCGAACCTGTTATAAGAATGGCTTCCACCTTGTTTAACCCAGGAACTCCTACCTGTCAACAGGATGACCAGTCCCTCCATTGTTCTGATTGACTTGGAACAAACCTTTGTGTGTGCTAAGGGTGACATATGACTTTGACCCTTCTTCCAGCACTACTTGTTGATACTTAGGTCGACTTGGTTCACTGTTAACAGTACCATCTGGCTTTAATACAGGAACAAATGGTGCGGCCCATTAACTTTACTGGTTCAATTATACCAACTCAAACTCAACTTTCTTCTGTTTGTAAAATCTTTGAAAACTTCTTAAGGTCAGCCCCTGCTGTTCTACTTTATGGAGCTCATGTCCAGCTCCTTTAACCACTAACAGGTTTGGTTGCTACCACCATGACTGGCAACTGTTTGGCTTGGTCTACCATCCCCAATGTAGACCTCCAGAGCTTCTCTAGGCCATAACTTCCCATACTCAGCCTTTGACAGAACTGTCACACTACACCCCGTATCCACTACAAACTGCACCATTTTACCATTTAAGTCCAACTGGTTTAATGGGATCAACCCCACCTGGCCTCTTTCATGTTAAACATAGTAAACACTTCCTCGGCTTCCGGGTTTGTTGATCTGTACCTTCACGCATGTGGTGTGCATACTACCGTTTTATTTTTTTGTTTCCTTCCTTTCCACATTACTGCTCTTTTCCTCCCCTTTCTCGGCTGGTCCGAGGCGTTGGCCTTTTTTTTTTTTTCGGATGCATGGCCCGAGAGCACATGGCATTTTTTTTCAAAAAAGCGACCCCTTTTCCGCACAGTATTTGGCATTAAAAGTTCCGTGAATGTTCACCTCCACACCTAACAAGCATACTGACCAGACTTCCCTTGTGCTTTATGCTCCATGACCACTTTATTCAATGGTTCTCCGCCACTATGTTATATCCTGGGAAAGAGGAATACATGTAGGAAGGAACATACAAAAGAGTTACTAGGAATTACAAAAACAAGTAAATACAAATATGCTGAGAGTTTAAATACACACAAAAATCAAAATGATACTGCAGGCTAAATATTCAAGCATATGGTAAAACAGAAAAATACAATCATGCTGAGAGTTAAAAAGCAATAGAAAAAGTTATAAAAAAAATTAAACGACACTACAAGCTAAACAATCAAGCATATGGTACAACAGATTTAGGCTGCAAAAATGAAGACACTAATACAAATTAATGTTTTGCACCCTACCCCACCTCCAAAATGTGAGCTGCTGCACCTATATATGGATTAAAAGGGGGTGTTATAGCTCTCCCATCTGTGCCTGTGTTAAGTAATCAGCCAACAAGGCTTGCACAGACGGGAGTGCTAAGTGAAAAACCAGCTCTGCTAGAATTTTTAGTAGAGTCTATAACAGAAGCTCCTGTTAAAAAGGGAATAATTAGCAGGGCATACAGATATTGTATGACTTTTATAATCATCACACAGTAGTTATCAATCAGAGGAGTTTAGAAAAGATTAGGAAGAGAGAATGGAAAGGCACTTTACAAAGCAACAGTGGAAGGACATCTGTATGGCATCCAGGCATATAACAAAAGTCCAGAAGGTTTAGGATATTTGCATGGAAGAGTTGCACAGGTATTTTCCTCATGTAGACCGCAAATGCTGGTGGTGTGGTAGAAAAGAGAAGGGTAGCGTTTCTTTTGGGGGGGGGTGTAAAGAGTTGGCAGATTTTACATATTTCCTACAGTGTATTCTGCCAGAAATGTTTGGAGAGCAAATTATTCTTTTGAACTGGATCACAGGATATGACTTGCCTATACATAGCATGGTTTTACTAAGTAAGTTTAATGCTAGTCAATGCCAAATAGGCAAGTACTAGAAAATGTTAATCAAAATCTAAACCAGCTGTAAATGAAGTATTGAATATTGGAAAAGAGAGAAAAAAACCTAGATGCAAAATATATAGAAAAGGGAAGCAGCAAATTACATAGAAATACACAGAACTTGTAGGAACGATAAAAGCAGAATAATGTTCAGGAGGAAGAGAACTGAACAGTTTATGTAATGTTGAAGTGGATAACTGTTTAAAAGGGAAAAAAACGATTTATTTATTTTACATTTGTTGACCGGGATAGTCCGAATGGATGCATGTCCATTTTCAGCGGATGCCCGGGGAGAAAAGCTCCATGGAATAACAAATCATCATAACATGTTACATATTACAAACAACAAATATATTATTTACAGAGATTACATGGGCAGACAATACAAATTATATATAGAATATTTTCAGTGATTAGAGGAGCAAATATTATAGCAAATCATCAGGTAGTGTTATTCAGTGAGAGAATTACATAGTAGGCTACCTAGCAGATTTGCACATTCCAGAGACAGGCTAACCAGGCTTGATACAGTGACATTGCCAGTTTGTTCCCAGGTGGTGTCTGAGCCTAGTTTTGAACTGACCAATTGAAGAGAGTAAGGTAATATCAGCTGGTAGAGAGTTCCACAATCGACCTACCGAATTTATGAAGAGTGAGTCACCGGCTGAGTTATTAGTTTTCATATATGAATAAGGAGTCTGTTGGAGGAGCGCAGTGGTCTAGGATTATTATAGAGGGTGACAAGATCTTTAAGTGCAGGAGTATTGTTAGGGTTATATATGATTTTATGGGCCATAACCAATTGGTTATATAGTATTAGACTGGGTAGTTCAAGCCATCCAAGCTGGATTAGATTGATCCAGTGATGTCTCCTAAAAGGCAGCCCAGTGGCAAACCTGGCAATGTGGTTATAACAGATTGAGAGTTTGTTCATGACAGTCTTGTTAACATTAGAGAGAAGAGGGGATGCATACAGAATAGTAGACAGAAGGTGAGATAGAGCTATGGCAACTTTGGCTGGGGGGGGGGGGTTAGGAAGACTTTTATTCTGTGAAGTGATCCTAGTTTTTTGTTGATGGTTTTGATCAATTGGTTAACATGTAGGTCGAATTTTAGATTATTATCTATAATGACACCTAACAGTTTAGTGGAGGGGTCAAGGGAGATTACTGTTCCATCATTTGCTTTTATTATAAAGTTAACGGCAGTAGACCTTTGTGTAGGTAATAATAACAGCATTTTAGTTTTTTTAGGATTTAGAATCAGACGTCATTGGGAAAGCCAATTTTCTATTGTGTTAAAGGTGGTCTGGGTGGCTAATTGGGGATGTGGCCGAGCAAATCAGGGTAGAGTCATCAGCATATTGGATACAGCTGACTTTTGGGATGACAGTATTCATATCGTTGATGAAAATGGAAAATAACAGGGGCCCTAGTATAGAGCCTTGTGGTACTCCAAGGGTGTTAGGTAGTAGGTTAGAGAGTTTATTCTGCCAAAGAACAGCCTGCTGTCTACCACTTATATAGGATTTAAACCATTGAAGGGCTTTAGGATCTAGACTGAGTGTTTGCAAGGTGTGGATTAATAGTTGGTGGTCAATCATATCGAATGCCTTGGAGAGATCCAAGAAGAGGGCTGAATAAATATGGTTATTGTTTCGATTATGGTGTTGGTAAATGCTAGTAGGGCTGAGGTAGGACTGTGGTGAGGTCTGAAACCATGCTGGGTATGTGCCATGAGGTGGTTATGGATTAGGTGGTGCATGAACTGTCTCTGAATACATTTTTCCATAATCTTTGCAAGTGGAGAGAGTATAGCTATAGGCCTACAGTTGGAGAATTCAGTAGAGCTACCTACTTTAAGGAGTGGGATTACACTGGATATTTTCCAGATAGTGGGAATTTTAGCTTCTTCTATGGTTCGATTGATAAGTATCGGTACCGGGTATGCAATAGCATCAGCTGATTTTTGTATGCATTCAGCAGGAAGTTGGTCAGCCGATAGTGTGGTGGGTTTTAGTTTTTTTAGGGTATGGATAAGTGATGTGGCGACAGGTTGAAAACTAAATGAGAGTAGGTTTCTAGAGGTAGAACTTTCTGGGCCAAGGGAGCTAGGAGGTACTTGGCTGGCTAGGGCCCGAACTGTCTCGGTAAAGAATCGGTTAAAACTATTTGAAACATCCTCTGGGGGTTTATCAGTAGTGGCAACTGGGACGGAAGTAGTAGTTTGTCCAGGGTGTAGTAGTTTATTCAAGCCTGCCCAAAACTTCTGAGGGTTATTTTGATTGTCTGTCTGTAATTTGCAGTAGCATTGTTTTTTGTCTTGTAGGATGAATTTTTTTAGTTTCGTTCCTAAGTTGCCTGTATTTAATTTGATTTTGGGGGTGTTTAGTTGAACGCCATAAAGCCCAGGCTTTGTTTCTAAGGCTAATTTTGAATCTAGTCTCTTTTGAAGCCATGGTGCAGTTTTTGCATTTGTTCTTTTTGAGCAAATAGGTGAGTGTAAATCAAGGATCTCAAGGAATTTATTGTTAAAGTACACAGCTGCTTCCTCTAAGGGGAGGAGTTTTAAAATAGACCAATTACATGATTTTAGTTTCTGTTGGAATTCGGCTGAGTCAAAGTTTTTATTTCTAACATTTCTTAGTAAGGGTTGTTGGGGATTGATAACTTTGTGCTTAATTATATATGTGAGATGGTGATCGCTTAGACTATCGGGGTGGGTACCAGAAGTGTACAGATGAGGGTGACTATTGATGAGTACCCAATCAAGTATGCTTTCTTTTTGGTTGGGCTTACCTACCCTAGTAGGGGTGTTAATGATTTGCGTAAATGAGTGTAGGTTAATATGGGTGGTTGGGGATTCTGATAAACAGGTGGCCCAGTCTATACTGAAGTCTCCAAGAAGTAGGGTTTCTTGGGGGTAGTGACTAGATATCCAGTGTAAGGTGTCATCAAGTGTAGCTATATTGTTACCTGGGGGAATATACATACAGCTGATATAAATGCATTTACTTTTGTTAAGTTGCAGTTTAGTGGCTAGAATCTCTAAGTTGTTAATCTGAGGTGGTTGTACTACATCTGTGGTTACATTCAGCTCTAATTTATAGAGTATAACTACCCTACCCCCCTTCCTGGAAGCACGGTCCAGCCTGTGTATGTTATACCCAGGAGGTAGTACTTCATTATCTGTAGTGGTAGGTTTTAACCAGGTCTCAGACAGACAGAGAATCTCAGGAGAGTGAACAGCAAGGAGTGCATGCAGTTCATGTACCTTGTTATTAATGCTTCTAATATTAAGATGAGAGGGTAGGAGAAAGTTAGATGGCCTGGAAATTGTAGGTTTGTAGCTTAGGTTACAGATAGAGGGGGAGTATGTGTCTAAGGTGGATGGGCCAGGGTTGGGGTGTATGTCTCCACCAAGTAATAGGCTAGGCCTAAGCTTGGAGATAAGTTTCAGGAATTTGTCTACAAGTTTGTGGTAGAGTTTGATTCTAGTGCTAATTTTCCTAGAGTTGATGTGTAGGAAGTGAGAACAGGATGATGGATATGTCCTGGTACTGTAAGTATGGTTGAAGGTGGGATGATTGACAACTTGGGTGATAGTATGGGCCTTTATAAGGTAAGGAAGTATGGGGCTAATAGAAGGGGTAGTAAAAAGCAGTGCAAAATTGTTTGGGATGTGGCTTGAGAGATAAGAAACTATTATACCTGGAATTGCAGTAACTGTATTGGAAGGGTGTGGGAGACTGCCAGATGAAAGTTGATAGGTGCTGGTGAGATGTAGGTAGAGGGTTTGGGTGGGGAATAATTATCACAGCAAGAGGTGATAGGAGCTAGTAGGTGGGGGAGTGGCTAATCAGGTGGAAATGTAGCGGTAGTGGGGGTGGGTGAGAATTGGGGGCAGGGAGGGGAATGCAGTGAGCCCGAGCATAGAGAGGGCGAATGGAGCGGGGCTATTGCAAATCCCAAGGTTTTCTAGTCTGCCTTAGAGCAGTTAGGTAGGTATTATGGCACTTTTTTATGCATTTAATTTTGTTAGCTTATGGGTTCAATTTATAGGAAGTGAAGCCTTTAGATTATGTCCTTTTGTGTTACACTTTTTAAAGTTAGTATGCTATAGGTAATACAATTTTGGGGTTGTTTTCATGGTAAAATTTCAAAGATTAGAGGGCAGGGGTAAGCTACTTTTTAGGTAGGGTTAGGAATAAGCCAATTCAAATTCTCTAATGAGAGAGAGAGAACAAGGTAAAAAGAAAGGTCTAGAAGAAGAGCAGCTAGAAGGAAATGAGATTTATAACTGAGTAGAGTTCAGCAAATTCAGAAGAAGACAGCAGTAGAATGAGTGAGGTACAAAAGGGGAGAACAAAAACAGAAATAACTGCAGAGCCAAGTTTTATAACTGCACAGCAAGGAACAGTCTCTTAGACTACCAGGTATTGTGAAAAGTATCTATGCAGCTGGCAATTTTGTAGACTAGGAATTCTTAGAGAAATAGAAACCTTATGCCAGGAGTGAGTATGGAGTGGGAGAAATATGGACAAGTGTATTGAGAAGAAGACTTCGTAAAACAATGATTCCAAACTAGAATGTGTTTGGTTTAGAGAGATCTCTGGTGGGGGTTACCAGCAGTGTGCACTCCCTGAATACATTCTAATTAAATTTACAATCATAGAAGGGTTAAATAATTAACATACACTGTAATGTTCCTGTACTTTAAGTAAACCGGCCATAGACTTTTGCAGATGCAGCTTGCTGGTAGAGAACTGCTATAGGGATGGTAGAGAACGGCTATTGGGATGCCCCACAGTGTTTGTATTAGCTGACAACTGTAAATGGAAATAGAAAAAGAAAAATATTAGGAAAAGCTGATAAGGGGAGTGCTAGAGGAGGTAGGACTGTATTTATAATTCGTGCAATATAAGAAAAGAGTGGAAGGAAATGGGTAAAACAGCTTAATAACATTACAGTTACTGAGTTAAATTAAAAAATAATATGTAATGTATAATGCATATATTTACATGATAAATGTTAATGCATTTTTTCTCTTTTATTAAT
The DNA here is from genome assembly GCF_019279795.1 of Protopterus annectens. Lineage (NCBI taxonomy): Eukaryota > Metazoa > Chordata > Ceratodontiformes > Protopteridae > Protopterus > Protopterus annectens. The sequence continues at coordinate 686,443,007 of NC_056747.1, read as the reverse complement.
CTATTTGTGACTATGTATTCAGTGATAATTTAATCAAGGTTTAAAAAACAAAGCTTGCACAATTTTGAAACAGAGTTTTCCATATTACAGTTTCATCATTAAACTATAATTGCAGTCAAGCTCTGTCATTGTGGACCTATTTTATTTCTGAAAGCAGTCAGTTTGGAGGTGTTAATGAAGTCATTAATGGCAATTAACAGACAATCAACTGAAGCTTTTGTAGTTTACATCTCAGCAAAATAAGTGCTAAAAGTAGTCTGAGCCTCCCATATGTAAACAATTTTTTTTCAAACTAGTACACTATATATTAATTTGTTATAACATCCAAATAATACCATGCATATTCCAAAAGACTGGACTTAAAAAAGTATAAACTAAACACAGTTTGGTTTCATGTTCATCTGATGATGCAGTATTTACTGGTTTCTCCATTATCTGCTTTGCAGAAAAGATTCAAGAAATACATCTGACAGCACAGTGGTGCAGCGGCTTATGCTGTCACCTCATAGCAAGAGGTTCTGTGGTTTGATGCTTGGCAGGGGTGTCTTCTGTGCAGAGTCTGCATGTCCTCTCTGCATTTGTGTGTGTTTCCTCTGGGTGCTCCGATTTCCTCCCATGTTACAAAGACATGCATCTGGAGTGTTTCTCCCCATGCCTCTGCAGAAAACGGACTCATTCCAAGTCTGACTTTCCCGGTAAACAAATGTTAAATAAATAAGATTATGAGTATAACATTGTAAAGATATTTTTAGCGCTTGCCAGTGTTATTCTAACTGTAGATTTAAGCAGTATTTCTCCTTCAAGACTTTATTAGTATGAAGACATTTATGAAGGAACATAAACATATAAAACATATCAATTGTCTCTACCTGATTTGTAACTCTTCCAGTTTAAAGGTGCAGAAAAAGATAAGCCATATTGTAAAAAACGAGCAGGCTGTAATGGGCCCCTCCAACTCAGTTCCTGCCCTCAATCACGCATTATGTTTGTACTCACTATGTATAAGCATGGTAACAGAACTGGAGCCTGCATTTAGAAAAGGTTTACAAGTATTAAACTAATGGAGTTCCATTTTTATTAGGTGAAATTTAGGGAATTCTAGATGGCGCAGTGGTGCAACAGTAGCGTTGTCACCTCACAGCAAAAAGTTCTCCAGTTCGGTTGTTGGCTGGGGTGCCTTCTGTGCGAGTCTGCATGTCCTCCCTGCGTTCATGTGGGTTTCCTCCCACATTTCAAAGACATGCACCTGGAGAATTTCTCCCTGGACTGCCGCTGAAAATTGGCTTCATTCCAAGCTGGACTTTCCCGGTAAACAAATGTTAAATAAAATACATAAATAAATAAATACTGGTAATTGTTACTGTAGTTTCCAATCAAATCAATGATTCCATTAATTTTTACGGTTTATACAGCTGATCAAAAGTAGATTGTGTATGCCTTATAAACATATTAAAAGTAGATTTTAAATACAGAACAACAAATAAAGGAGACTGGGAAATGAAATTTAAGTGTTGTTCAGTAAATGACCTAGCATAAAATGCCAAATTCTACAAATCTCCCTCCTTTTACAAGTACTTAGTAGCAATTATAGAATTTTATAGTATTTTCTGGAGAAAAGGGAAACAGTGTCTTCTAATTCACTAACCCTATTCCAACTACAACCCATTCCTACATCTCTCATACACACATTGCTTCTGAAACTCAAACCTTGCACCCCTTCAGCTGATCTCCTCTGCTGAATATCTAAAAATGGCAGGTGGAGTTCTTCCCTTCCCCATTTCCATCTTAATTAACAGAACCACAACAGAATGCTCTATCCCAAACATCTGGAAAGTGTCTCATATCATCCCCCTCCACAAGGGTGGTAACTCAACTGAACTTTCCAATTTCCGCCCAATAGCCCTTCTCTCACCTACAGCAAAAATTATGGAGAGATGTATTCATCGCCAACTTCTTGATCATCTCCTCCAAAATTACCTTCTAGTTGACTGCCAACATGGTTTTAGACCTTATCATAGCAGCACCACAGCTCTCCTATCCTTTACTGACTGTATAAATAAAAATCACAACAACAATCTCCTATCCTCTGCACTTTTTATTGACCTATCCAAGGCATTTGCCACGGTGAATCATGAACTTTTGATAAACACACAATTATCTTGCATTAGATACACGCTCAATCAAATGGTTTCAATCTTACCTAGGAAACAGACAGCAAGCAGTCCTCTGGGACAATGAACTGTCATCTCTGCTCCCTATCACTCTTGGAGTCCCACAAGGTTCAGTCTTAGGACCACTCCTCTTTACCATCTTCATCAATGATCCGAAAACCTCCCTTCCTCCGGCTATCTGTATACAATATGCTGATGACACAATTTTAATCTGTTCCTCCTCCTCACCGTCCCAACTTCAAGCCAGAATCCAAAAAATATTTACCTTAATAGAAAACTGGTCCCATCAACGTTGTCTCCTCCTCAACCCTAAAGAAACTAAATTACTACTATTTACCCATAAGCAAAATCCCTCACCATAAACTTCACAGTCATATCTAAAAATGGCACCACAATAGTTCCTGACATTACCACCAAACTTTTGGGGGTAACAATTGATCACAATCTTAATTTCAACACCCATATCAACCTATCAAATCTATGAATAGAAAACTTGGTTCCCTATACAGATTTAAACCTTTTCTCACTCCTTCAACCAGGACTACTATTGCCCAAACTCACCTACTATCTACTCTCCTCTATGCCTGTCCAATCTTTACAAACCTCTACAAAAGCAATATTAATAAGCTGACCACAACTTACAACAATATAGCCAGATTTGCCTCTGATACCCCATATCGTACCCATCACTGCAAAAACCTAAAATTTCTAGGATGGCTTGAACTGCAAAGCCAGTTTCTTTTTCAGCAACTCATAATCATTCACAAGATTCTGCATCATTCCTCAAAAACTCCCATTCTCAGAAACCTTATTATCCCCTATCAAAATCTTGCTACCTTGCGATCTGCCAACAGACTACTTGTCTCTTCCCTAAAAGCTAACAATAAATCTGGTGACTCCCTATTTACTAACTCAATTGGTAAAGCTTGGAATAAACTACCAACTGAACTACATCTCTGACTTCCACTCTACTTTTCAAACATCAACTTAAAATCTTCCTAAAATCACAATGGCTATGTCCATGCCCAAATCCTGACCGACACTGGCACCTCTTGACTTATCTCTCAAGTCTATAATTTCTGAATTCCTCCTCCTCCTCTGGTGTTTCTCTCCTCATACTCTACCAAAAGTATTTTTTCTTTAGTATAAGTAATATCTACCTACCCTTGTTTGTCATGGCCTTTGACCGTACCTAAGGGGGGAGGGGTTGTATACTTGAGGTTTTAACAATTTTTAATTTGACTAGTAACTAGTAACTAGTATGGAATTCTCTTTAATTTGGTTATTTTTATTCAAAATTTTCTTGTATTGTATTTGGAGCTTATCTCCCCGGGCCTCCGCTGAAAATGGACATGCATCCAGTCGGATTTTCCCAGTCAACAAATGTAAAATAAAGTGGCACTGAACATGACTTCATTAAACAGGGCATTGCCTAAACTGAATGCATATTAATTTACAATATGCTGCAGGATAAAAGAGTACTGAAGTCAGTTAGCCACTAGGAGAAAAAACAGTGTAAGACATGATGGGTGCTAAACGCCCAGGTAACAATTACATCAGCAGGGTTTAAGGCTCATCATGAAAAACAAACAAAAAAATGGCTAATTAAACTGTGGCTGCAGGCAGGCAGGTAAGCATATTCCCTGTACTTGTGAGTATTTTTTCCGAGTATTTCTTGGAAAGTTTAAAACTTTCTAAGGTCAGACTTTGCCTACAGTTGATTAACTTGATATCTGGATCACATATTTCTACTTAATTTGCTCAGAAATAAATGTGTAAATAAGCATTTTAGCTGTTAGCTATACAGAAGAGGAGTTGAAAATTATAGTATATTGGTGGCTGGTACAATTTCTGGAGACTTGTATACATTTTCTGAACATTAGGTGCACTGGAGACTATAATATACATACATACATATATATATATATATATATATATATATATATATATATATATATAAAATAGAAGGCTGTAAGTATAAAGCTGAATTTTCTGGCTTCATTCCTGATTGTGCCAAATAGTCATTGAAGGGTAATAATGTATTATGATCACTTGGAACACCAGAAAATTAGCAACGTGTACTAGCTAAAGAAAAAACATATTGATTACTTGTACTACAATAATGAGGACAAAAGTACCAAACAAGTGAATGGGCAGGGTATGTTAAAAGTATTACATAACCAGATAATCAGTTTCAATTTCAGACGTGAGCAGCAGAAGAAACATATTTTATTCAAAAGTTTACAAATAAGACATGTAAATATGGATTGCTGGTTTAGAATGTGGATGCGTTGTGTCCGGGGGCTAGTATGTTGTAGAATGGATGTGAGAAACTGCACTGCTAATAGGCTGCTGGCTGCAGGAAGGGGTTTCTTTTCTTGTTTCATAGGAAAAGGCACTCAGGTAAATCATACAAATAGGAAATTCATCCCGGGGATCACTTCTGTGGCTCTGCTCAACAGTGGCACAAGAAAATAATTTTCTTGGGTGGCAAAAACCAGGGTACCTTTTTGGCTGGGCTTGTATAGACCCCAGGGTCGATAGCCTAGTACCTACCTATGAACTAGTATGTATCATACAGTACTGCAACTGAACAAACGGAAAAACATATATATGCATATAAGAGTTTTATTCATTTGTGTGATTTGAACTTCTTTGAAGGCATTTGTGCCAAGGCATTACAGGTGTTAAATTATTCCTAGTTTTTATCGTGTGCTGGTTCTTTGTTGTATTTATAGCATGTATCATATGTCTGACAATTTTTATGCAGTTACTTAAAACTGCATTACTATTTTATACAAAGAAAGTATAAGGCATAGCATACAGCTTTATGTTCACGCAATGTTTTAGTGTAATTTAATGTATTATGATAGGATCATTATATCTGGCACAATAGTCAGTTACAAATACACACTTTAACCTACTTTCACTATTTTAGTCTGGTCTTTTAAGTCAGGCAAAGAACCAAGTCGGACATAAGGTACAGCCACTTAACAAAACAGAAAGTTGATTAGGGGAATAAACCAGTCCAGATTTAACTGCAGTCTCACTAGGAAATTTACCTAGTTGTGTTTCAAAGTCTGCAGCCCTATAGTAAGCGATCAGCTATGTACTAAAGTCATGGATGTTGGTAGCAGCCTAGAATGAAATGAAGATAAAAGAGCTTCTGCAGTTTCCAAGAAATCAGGTTTTGCCCTTTTCTCCTTACCTACTCTCTACACAATCTATCTGGCTATTAAGTGAGAATTCCTCTCGTCTGCTCCTATTTATGCTCTGTACTGCATTGCAGCTACTATCAGTACTGTGCTGTGATACTACTATGCAACTGTATATGACCATGACTAATGTTTAAGCCTGTTCTATCACGAATCTGCTTTGTATATTCAATTCTAACAATTATTGCAATTGTAAATCTGTAGGATTATCCCCTGCTGTTGATACTACTTGTTATTAGGCTTAGTTTGTATTATTCCACCTTTTTAACAAAACTACTATAACTTTTTTCCTCTTTTGTGTATTTAGCTTTTTTTATATTGATATGGAGGTTTTTTCCCCAGCCCTCCTCTAAAAAGGTATTTGATGTTGCTGACCCAGTCAGCCTATTTTAGTAAACAAATGTACATAAATAAATATAAATGCTCGAATAAGAAGGGTAACAATATAGTGAGACAAGCAGTTCATATTATGACAGCAGCCAGATAGATTCTGCTGTGATGATTTGTTTTTCATAAGTCATAACAGATCCCCTATCTGAGTAACTGCTGGGTCTGTCACTGGTGCCGCTCATATCACTGCAACCAAAATAAACCAACTTCACTGCTTTAAAACCTCTGAGTAAAATCCAGATACTCCATCTATATCTAAGGTAGTCCAAACTTGGCATCAGTATATTTACTTAGAGCATGAAGAACAAACTTCTCAGATTATTCTCTGTTGTACTAATTTATACCTAATTGTGTAAATTCCAATGGCAGAGTAACATTTCTGATTCTGTACTGCTGACTCTGTGTGATTCAATGTCAAGAAGCAGTTAGTTATGTACTCACCATAATGATCGATGTATGTGGTCCATCTCGCCTACACTCTTTACTCACGGGTTCGGCCCCGACTCGGCCAACTATTTCTCTAGCACGAAGTCTCTAATTGGCTGGGCTAACCCGGTATCCCAAGATGCACCTCACCCTAGCCCCAGATCTTGTTTGCAACCATACCAATCATAACCCATACACAACCAACACTGGAAGGAATTCCAGCCAAAGGAAAGAAAAAAAAAACACTGACCTTGAAGGGTTCACACAGCCAATATTCCACCAAATCCTCTAGGAAGGGGGCAGGTGGGAGGGTACGTGCGAATGTAGGTGAGATGGACCACATACATCGATCGTTATGGTGAGTACATAACTAACTGATGTTATGTGGTCCTATCTTGCCTACATTCTTTACTCACGGGACAGCGTCCCCAGCACCTCTATCCTGGGAGGCTCATAAAAAGATACTCCTGAGAACAGTGGGACCAAAGGAAGCCCGGCCCCTAGAAGCCACGTCCAGCTTGTAATGAGTAATAAAGGTGTGAGGAGAGGCCCAGCTGGCCGCAGCACAAATATCATCCAATGAAAGTCTGGCATGGTAAGCTATTGATGTAGACATTGCCCTGGTAGAGTGAGCTTTGACGGGAAAAGGTAAATTTCTGCCTGCTGATGAGTAGATAAAAGGAAATACAATCTTTGATCCATTTAGAAATTGTGCACTTGGAAATAGGACAACCTGCTCTGTTCTCTGAGAAGGACACAAACAGCTGATCAGACTTCCTAACATGCTTAGTCCTGTGTAAATAGAACCTCAGTTGTCTGTGCACATCCAACTGATGGAACCTGAACTCTGCTTTATTGGAAAAGTTTGGAAAGAACACTGGTAACTCAATAGATTGATGGAGATTAACAGTGGATGACACCTTTGGAAGGAAGGATGGGTTAAGTCTCAGGGAAACTCTGTCCTTATGAAAGGTCAAATACGGAGGTTTAATGGACAGATAAGAATTTCAATTCACAGGTGGCAGCCGGTTCAAAGGGCGGTGAAGTGATGGCTTGTAGCACAAGGTTTAGATCCCATGGCATGACAGGTTCTGAAACAGGAGGGTGAAGTAACCAAGCACCTTTCAAGAAGACCTTACAGAGTTTATGGCCCATAAGAGAGGGCTCGTAAGATGTGTGAAAATTGGAAATTGCAGCTAGCTGCACCTTAATGGTAGTGGGCGCGGAGCCCTGACGGAAAAGCATGGCTAAAAAATCTAAGACCGACAGAATTGGGGCTGTGAAGGGGTCCAAACCTTGGGCCTGAGCCCAAATGGAGAATCTCTTCCATTTGCTGGAATAAATCCTTCTGGTGGAAGACTTATGAGACGAAGACAAGATGTGTACCACCTCAGGTGAAAAGGAATGTGAATCAGGAGGTCTGGCACTGGGTCCAGAGTCCAAGGACCGTCCACTGCGTACTGAAGAAAGGGGAACCATACTTGTCGAGGCCAGTGTGGAGCAATAAGAATCATCCTGCTTCCCAAGGATATGGCTTTCTGAATCACTCTTGGTAATAGAGGAAACGGAAGAAAAGCATAGACCAGACCGGGGGGCCAATCGTGGACTAGAGCATCCCTTGGGGACTCCCCCTGTGGGAGGATCAGTGTGAAGTACTCGCTGCATTTGGCATTGAGGGGACTGGCAAAGAGATCGCAGCAAGGCTGACCCCACCTGTTGAAAATTTGAACCGCCACTCGGTTGTTCAGGGACCACTCGTAAGGCATCAGAATAGCTCTGCTCAGCCTGTCCGCTATTACATTGGACTTTCCCGGAATGTGCGTTGCCACTAAAAACCGTTGGGAAGATACTGCCCAATGCCACACTCGCATGGCCTCTCTGCAGATGGGATAAGACTTGGTTCCCCCCTGCTTGTTCAGGTACCACACCACGGACATGCTGTTCGAGTGAATTGCAATCATTCCCAGAGGAAGAGAGTTTTTGAGTGCTCGCAATGCTAGAAACACTGCTCTCATCACCAGAACATTGATGGGCAGGTGTACCTCATGATCTTGCCATGTGCCTTGGACCGTCCTGTCAAGATAATGCCCCCCCCACCCCATCTGGGAGACGTCCATGGTCACTGTGGCCACTGGAGACATAGGAATCAAGCTCCTCCCTTTGTCCAGATTGGCGGAACGTAACCACCAGCGGAGGTCCTTTTTGCACTGTTCCGTGAGAAGTATCAATTGGGAAAGAGGAAGTTTCTGAAATGACCATTGTACCGAAAGGAGCCATTGTAGGATCCGCATGTGTAACCTGGCCAGAGGCACCAGCATGATGGTGGCGGCCATGGAACCCAACAGCTGGAGAACTAACCTGGCTTGAACTCTTTTGAGGGGCAACAGTGCGTGGATCTGAGACTGCAGCAATCTTATTCTTCTCTTGTGGCAGAAAGGCCTGCATTTGAATAGAATCTAGCTCTGCGCCTATAAAAACAACACGCTGTGAGGGCAGCAAGGTAGACTTTTCCCAGTTCAAAGTAATTCCTAGTTGTTGACAAAGTGCAATGGTAGTCTCCCTGGCTTGAATGAGGAGATGCCTGGTGGGGGCGGAGAGAAGCCAGTCATCCAGATACGGAAACACCTAGAATCCCTGATGTCTCAGGTGAGCTGTCACCACTGCCAAACACTTGGTAAACACCTTGGGGGCTGTGGTGAGACCAAAGGGTAGGGCACGAAACTGGAAGTGACTGGCTCCTAGCTGGAAATGTAAGTGACTCCTGGATGCCTTATCCATTTTGATGTGGTAGTAGGCATCCTTGAGATCGATGGAGCACATCCGTACTCCTTTTTCCAGCAATGGAAAAATGGACTGAAGCATAACCATTCGGAATTTGGACTTCAGAACATAGTGATTCAGTCGACTGAGATCCAGAATGGGTCTCAGGTCCCCTGTTCCTTTTGGCACCAAAAAGAGTCTTGAGTAAGTTCCTGATCGATATGGTCTGAGGGGTTGGATGACTCCTTTTTCTAGCAGCTTTGCAACTTCTAGTGCTGCTTGATCCCGTTGACTGGGTGGGATGTCCGGGATTCTTCTGACTGGAGGGGGTGTTGATAAAAAGGGGATAGTGTAACCTCTGGTAACTATTCGAAGCACCCAACGATCCTGGGTGATGTTTTCCCAGGCTTCTGGGTGCAACAAAATTCGGCCCCCGACTGGCTCCGGAACAGCACAGTCGGGTAACGCCTCAGGAAAGCTGAAAGGAAGATCCGCGAAAGGAATCGCGGTCTCCCGAGTTGCGGGGGCCTCCTCTGCCTCCAGGATGGCGTCTTCCAGAATAATTTCCCCCTCCTCTGCCTCTGGCGGGGGACTCAACTTGAGCTGCAGGGAAGGACCTCTGAGAATTCTTGAACCACATCTTCCCTCCTCTCTGAGCCTTGGGGTAAGGCCTAGAAGGGAGAGAGAAACGGGCCCCTATGGCAGATAGGGTCTTTCCCTCCTGTTCGCATCTGGTGAGGATGTCTTTCACTTTGGTCCTGAAGAGAGAGGACCCATCAAAGAGGGTGTCAGTGAAGGAAGACTTAAAGGCCTCTGCGAAATGACATAGGGGCATCCAGGCTTGCCTTCTGAGAGCTACACCTGAACTAGCTGCCCTACTCGTCCTTTCGGCTGCATAAGATATGAGCCTCATGGACGAATTGACAATGGAACCAAGGGTAGACAACTGGGCGTTAACAGTCTGCACTACTGCCTCAGGCATGTTACCCATCAGAGTATCTCCTAGCTCCCTAAGGAGATCTCTTTGGAGCCGAGTGAAATGACAAAGGTAATTCAGCGACCGCAAGGTAAAGGTCGCCAAAGACAGGGTACGCTTCCCGTACCAGTCCATACTCCTGGACTCCTTTATTAGGAGGATGGACGGAAGAAGGAGCCTCTGCAACTTCCTGCTGAGTGGCTGCTGCCACCACCAAGACATCTACCGAAACCCCCTTTGGTCAGGAACTCTTTCCCCGGGGGAGCAGAAAGGAACTTATTTGGACGTCTGGGCACTGGTTCCATGGAATCAGGGTTCTCCAACACCCTTCGACAAATCAAATCTAGGAGTTCGTCGAAGGGTGGAGACACCCAGGAGGTGGAGGTTGAGCTCCGAAGGCCTTGAGGAATACAGACTCCTCCTTAGAGGGGGTCTTGGAAGGCCAGTCGCTTCAATGCCTCAAAATCTCCAGGATGTCGGAGAAAGAGACGTCATCGGAGGATGACTTGGGGGACCCTTCTGACTCCTCGAGGTCGGTATCGGAAGTGAGGGACTCGTCCTGGGAGTCTATGTGCTTCCTCTTGCACAACTTCTTTCTAGGGGGCTCCTCAGGCACCGACTCTGAGGGGCCCTCAGAAAGTAGGGGACCACTCAAGGGGGTATCCCCAGACCTTCAGGCTCCGCCATCCATGGATAGGGGGGGTGTCAGAGGCTCTAGCCAGGGTGTAGGGGGACAGAGTGACCGATCCAGGTGATGTAACTGACGATCTGGCCAGTGCGGTCCTCATGGCCTTGAAGGCAGGTCCCCCCGAATCCAAGGACTGACCCATCTCCGAGACCAAGACCGGAGTCGAGATTCCTCGAGCCGATGCACTGAGAGGGAGGCTCAGAACCAACAGGATTCCAGAGGTATCCCCCTCGGGTCTGACTGAGGAAACCCGAGTACCGAAACCAGAGGATGGAACTGACATGGTTGGAGCCGACGCCAGCTCCGATAAACTCACATGGGGTATCGGAGCCGACATGAGAACATCACTCGGTGCGGAGCACGCCGGCTCCGACACATGGGTGCTCGGAGGAGGAATCATCGGTACCAGGATAGGGACTGGCTCCGGAGCTGACTGTGTCGGAGCCGAAAACAGTTTTGCTAACACCGGCGACTGCAGGAGCCTCTGGACCGCCCTATCCACATCCAAATCAGATAGCCTAGAGGATTTAGAAGAAATACAAGGAGATCGGGATCTCCTACCTGGAGACTAATGCCTGACACTGGGTGACCGGCTCCGAATAGGCTCCAATAATATTGGAGCCGAGGTAGACTCCAGTACAACAGATACCTCCTGCGGTCCTGAGGACAATGGAGCCGAGGAGGTAGTATCCATTTTCAAAACCTTCTCCTGTGGCCCCGAGGACAATGGAGCCGAGGAGAAAGTATCCATTATCGAAACCTTCTCCTGTGGCCCCAAGGACAATGGAGCAGGGGAGACAGTAACCACTTTTGAAACCTTCTCCGGTGGCTACGAAGAGGCAGACGGAGCCAGAGATCTTTTCTTGGCCTTAGAAGGCTTAGACTTAGCACTAGAAGAAGAAGAAGAATCTAAGGCCTCCTCAAAGGAGGGCTTAATCAGGCCCTTCAAAATCAGCTTATTTTTTCTTTCCTGCAGTACCCTAGGACTAAAAACGTGGCAAAAACTGCAGGACTCTTGCAGGTGAATAGCACCAAGGCAATAAACACAGATGGAATGCCCATCTGTAATGGACATTTTGTAGCCACATTTTGTACACTTCTTAAACCCGGAGGGTTTATGTTCTTTCTGCTCTTTAGACATGGTAAACAACCGCACAACTCTCAACCGACAGCGACAGACACAAGAGGAAGGCGGGAAAAACGAAATAACACTAACGGCCAAGGAAACTCTAATTTAAACATTTCTTTGGAGGGAAACTAACTACCGACAAGAGAAAATCCAGCACAGTTTCACACAAGGGAACAACACTGGAGAGGACTAGGTCCTCTAACTTAAATGGGCCTAGCCCGCGAAACAGAGGGATACCACAAAAAACACACTACTCACAAACGCTCACAATTAAACTTGCCAAAATAGAAGACTAGCTATTAAAATAGCTTTTACAAGACAACAGACTGCTAAAATACTTAGAAAAAGTATTTGAAAGGGTACTTAGCCACAGCCAAGCGAGACCACGTCCTAACTCTACGAGCGGCAAACGAGATCTGGGGCTAGGGCGAGGTGCATCTTGGGATACCGGGTTAGCCCAGCCAATTAGAGACTTCGTGCTAGAGAAATAGTTGGCTGAGTCGGAGACGAACCCGTGAGTAAAGAATGTAGGTGAGATAGGACCACATAACATCTAATGTTCAGTTAAGAAGCCACCTCAAGCCTAAGCCTAAACTTATAACTGAGCTTAGCTTTCAACAAAATTAATACCTCAGTCCTAGGCCTAACTCAAATAACAAAGTTTCTGATTTGTAACAAGTAGTACAGTAACTACAGTCAACCTAAACAGCATTTAATTCAATGCAACAATTGCAAAATTGAATTCTCAGTCAGTGCAATAACTGCATTTCAAAAGGACTTGACTGGACTAAAGTATCTGCAAACAAGTAATCTGATTAAAAGTAGCTTTATTTTGGAAAGCTTTTTAATAGCCTTATATTAACAGAATGCAGCCAAAACAGAGTCACAGACACGGAGCTCATTATTAGTATACAGCAGTGCTTCCTTTCTTTTGTAGTAGTTACACATACAAAGAAAGCTATAATGATCAAGGGTCCCTAGTCAATCATATTTTTTATTTAAATACAACCTTTCCTTTTTCTTTATTTATTAAAGTAACTTCATTAATTAGAATGTGCAGAACCCATCACATTTACCTATAGAATATGACAGTACCTTAAAATGTCAATTTGTTTTATATTTCTTTCTTTTTTAATTGACCCAGATCATATAATTTCACATTGCTTGAAAAGTATGTCTTTTCTACAAACCCGTTTTATTTATTTACCTATTTTTTTGTGTGTATGGATGACTGCATGTTTTCAATTTCTAAGAACAGAAGAGAAGATACCATTGGAAAAAGCTCAGTCTGAGGCATGTCTACAGTGCTTAAATGGCCTACTGGCAGAGAAGCAAGACATCTGTCCAAAAAGTTGGTGAGCCAGGACTGGGAATGAGACATGCCTGCTGGAAGGGTCAGTTGGGATGGAAAGAGTGCAGAGGCTACAGCTCTACTATCCCAGAAGGTGAAAATGGGACATTTTCCTGTTTGTATAACCACTGGTGAAGACCAGGGGCCTTGCAAGATGAATTCAAACTAACATGGCATCTTGTGCACACTATACAATCACCGCTTGTCACACCTCTGAGTTAAGGATCATACTCAGGAACAGATCCCAGCTGCATGTGCTCCTGCTCTCCATTACTGAACATGGAGTGTCTAAAAAGGCTCTGCATTCTGAAATGTTAGGAGGCCCACCCAGCAAACAGGTGTAACCAAGATCACCAAAAAGGAGTGAGTGAGATGGCTTCAGGGTGGGAGTTGGTATACAGTGAGTAGGGAAGTAGCAGGCACACTGAGATGTATAAGTAAAAAAAAAAACATGGAGAAGATAAAAATATATGCCTCACTGTCAAGATTTCCCCTCCTCCTTTCTCACCAACGAAGGGAAGTATTTCCTACAAAAAGAGTTAAGAGAGTGAAGAAGACCTAATTTCTGCAAGCCCGAACTATTATACAGCCCAACCTTAATCCTGCTTGGCTTACAAATTAATACCTGGGGGATATACACATTCATACATACATATACATAGTCTTGAGAGGGTGCAGCTGCAGACAGCATCACCTGACAGACCATAGACTAAAGAGAATAAAAATGTAGACAGTAAGAAGGTTAACACTGTTGTAATCCCTGCTTGGTAGAAGGAGGCAGGCTATTTCTTGTGTCCTCATATTCCGCTTGTAGGAAGTTCAAACACCCTTGAACATGCCAAAGATAATAGAAATCCAAGAATGCCACAAACACCTAAACTGGGTTGACTTGGGTATGCCTTAGTAAATGCCTCTCTAAAGATAGAGAATGTTTTAATTAGCACTGACTTTGTTTCACTTTTCTGCCACAAAAGAAATGATTCTGAAAAGGTGGAATGTAGGAACAAGAGTGCTTTAATGCTGATGAGTTTATTCCAACTTTCCACTTTTTTTTTTTTTTTTTTTGGAACAAAGTGCAAGCAACCCAGATGAGTGTCTTCTTGCATGCAACACCCCCTCAACTTAGATTTAATTCCCTTAGATTGTGTGTTTCTCATCCAGCTGCCCCTGTGACAGCTATGGATTAAAGTTGAGATCAGTGAGCTAAGAAGACTGGGATGGAGCCTTAAACATCAAAGGGCGGGGGTGGAGTAGTTCTGAAAACTAAGCCTCAGCTTGATGAACACGGCTTTTAATCAATCTGAGCTCTTTCATAAAAGGCTCAGTGCCGGTCCAGAACGATATACACTATATCAAACTGACCAACCAGACTCCTTTGGGTAGTCAGCAAACTGTGTTATCCAGCTTGTTCATCCAAACATATTCAACTTTCTTCCAAAGAATGGAAAATGGGCATGTGATTCTATATCCAAGGCTAGTTTTCTTTGTCATGATAATCTAAGGAAGTACTCAAAGTTTTTTTTGTCCAGAAAGCTCTGTCTGGTGCTGATGCAGGTTTCATTTATTAGACTAGGGTGAACTCTCTATCTTGCCTACAAGGATGCATCCCACTTCTTATGAACTGGACTCATGACAGACACACGCTTCTACTGCTTACCTTGATGCGTTTGGCAGAATTATTTACTAAATTATCTCCTTTTCCTTTACTTATGGTGGTGTTCCATTAATATTAAAGGAAAAGTACAGCTGTGCAAAATCTTACCATAACAATTGCTGTCCTTCTCTTCACTTTTGCAGTTTTCTTCATCTTAAGGATCTCTTGCCAAGGATAGCCCATGTCCGACCAGTATACCAAAGCCTCTAGAACTTGTATGTCATATGTATGCTCCCAGTTTGGGACATAGGGCATAAAGGTGACATACAAATGCAGTTAGCCAAAACTGAATTGCTCCAGAAGAAAACATTCTCCATAGGACAACGAAGGCCATGCACATCCAGAAGGAGAAAATGCAGATGGAAAAGGTAGACTATTGGACAGAAGGAAACCAAACAAAACCTAAAAAAAACACAGGGGGAGGATGGAGGGAGCAAATGCTGCAACAGTAAAGAGAAGGACATCTACTGCTATGGTAAAGTTTTACACAACTGCACCATGTCCTTCTATATCACTATTGCAGTATTCTTCACCATAGGCAGAATACAAAAGCTCAAGAAGAGGATTGGGAAGTCTGTGAACAGCCCTCAACTAACTCATGCAGAGTGGCTCTAGAAACTATATCCAGTTTATAGTGCTTAATAAAGGTATGCACTGAAAACCAAGTAGCAGCTTCAAGGATGAAATTGGTGCCCAACCCCTTGAAGAAAGTACCAGAAGAGGTAACAGCCCCAGTGGAGTGAGCTCTGACTGAAGCAGACAGACACTTGCCATGAAACAAATAACAAAAAGAAATGGCCTCAGAAATCCTGAAGGAGGTGGTTTGCATAGAAGCAGCCAAACTCAATGCCCTGGGATGAAATTAAACAAAAAGCTGGTCAAACTTACAAATGGTCTTAGTTTTATCCAAATAATACCTGGGCTGCTTATGCAAATCCAATGTATGAAGGACCTACTCAATAACAGACTGAGGAGATGAAAACAATGAAGGGAGTTGTACTGCCTGAATCAGAGACAACTCACTTAGAACCTTGGGTATCAAAGAAAGATTAGTATGAAGAGACACCCTATCTGTGCGAAAAACAAAAAAGAGACGGATAGCCATAAAGGACTGAGGCTCAGAAACCATCGGAGAGGAAGTAAGAGCAAGCAATCAAACAGGCTTCCAGGCACAATGCTGCAGAGAAGATGAACCTGCAAACTCAAAAAGAGCCTGGCTAAAATTTTCTAAAACAAAATTAAAGGTCCCAAGGAGGAGGAATAAGCTTCCTTGGGTGCCTAAGATGCAGGATGCCTTTAAGAAACTGTGCGACTTTAAATTGAGAAGCCAAAGCAAGATTCAGTGGCAGATAAGCAGAAATGGCTGACAGATGGGCCTTTACAGAAGACTAGGTCAAGTCAGACTGGAGCAACTCACACAAACAAGAAAGGACCAGAGGGACC
This sequence comes from Protopterus annectens, assembly GCF_019279795.1. NCBI lineage: Eukaryota > Metazoa > Chordata > Ceratodontiformes > Protopteridae > Protopterus > Protopterus annectens. The sequence goes on along the minus strand of NC_056747.1, from coordinate 686,426,804 downwards.
TCCACTGAAAAAAGGGCTTGGTTATTAGCATGGCACCAGACACAAAATCTCTTCCATTTGGACAAATAAGACTTTCTGGTTGCTGATTTTTGCCACCTGTAAAACCCTGAGCAAGTACTCAGAAAAGAGGTGTCTGAAAGGGATCAAAACCATATCATCCACAGTGTCAGCTGAAGAATGGACAAGTGAGGATAGATAAGTGACCCCTTGCCCTGTGCTTGAAGGTCCAACCAGTGAAGTAACTTGTGTTGACTTCCCATGGCCAGATGCATTAAGAGGGGGAACCAGTGCTGTCTTGGCTAAAAGGGAGTCACTATCAAGGTCTTTGGGGAGTCCAGCTGAATCTTCTGTGGGACTCTTGGAAGTAGGGAAAGGGGAGGGAAGGCATGCAGAAACATCCCCTTCCAAGGGAAAAAAGTGCATCCTTCTTCCACTCCAGATGGCATGGCACTCTGGAACAGAAAAGAGGGAGCTGCCTTTGTAGAAATGAGGCAAAAAGATGTACTTGAGGAATATCCCACCAATGCACAATGTCCAGAAACATATCTCTGTGAAGCATCCACTCATGAGCCTGTGTTTTGGACCTGCTCAAACAGTCTGCCACTAGATGGTGCTCTGAAGGAATATACACTGCTTGAAGAGTTAACTGATAACTGATAGCCAGATCCCAGGCCTGAAGAGCCAACCTACAAAGAAGGTAAGACTCTGTGTCCCCCACTTGTTGACATACCACATCACTGTGGCATTGTCCATGTAAACCTTCAGAAGGCCTGGAGACAGCATGGGGTGAAAAGCTTGAATAGCCAGAATCACAGCTCTCATCTGTCTGATGTTGATATGGTGAGACTTCTGATGGGGGTGCCAGAGACCTTGAACTTCCAGGTGACCACAAGAAGCCCTCCATCCCATGTCTGAAGTGTGGTGAATAGTTCTTGAGAAGGAAGCAGAGACTGAAATAAGAGGCCTGGGTTGAGAGTAAGTTGTTGAATCTGCCACTCAAATTCCCATTTTAGACAAGGAAGGAGCAGCACACTGAAATCCAGAGGGTGGCAATGCTGAAGCCAAATTGACTTGAGGTACCACTGAAGCTTCCACATGTGCAGTCTGGCAAGAGGAAACATTGGAATAGAAGAGGCCATGCATCCCATGGCTTGAGGAAACTTTCAGGCTGGAATAAGCAGGCAGAAGAAGAAGGGACTAAAAGAAAGCTGTCAAGGACAGAACTTTTGGAGGTGGAAGAGAGGCCAACATTGGCACTGTCTGAATCCTACAACCCAGATACACATGATCCTAAGAGGAAGTCAGGACAGACTTTTGAAAGTTAATGCTAAACCCCAGACTTTGGAAGAAAGGTATGGTGAACTCCAGATTCTGTGGCAGGCAACTAGAAGAAGGCACCTGAAGCAAGAGGTCATCAAGATAAGGAAAAATCTGAATGCCTTGGAGTCTGCAAAAAGCAGTCGCAGGAGCTAGGCATTTTGCAAATATCCCTGGGTATCAGAGAGGCTAAAGGGCAAAGCAGAAAAGCAAAGAACAGAAAATGAGAAGAAAAAGCATTGAAATGTAAAACATTTCTGAAAAGAGGGTGAATAAAGATTTGAAGGTAAGCATCCTTCAAATCCAGTGACACCAGAAAAGCCTGGAGTAGTACCAGAGGAAGCAGGGTTTGAAAAGTAAACATCCAAAAAGAAGGAATCTTGAGAAATGTGTTGAGCAAGGAGAGATCCAGAATAGATCTTCAAGTGCCTTCCTTTTGAGGGACCAGGAACATTCTGGAGTAAAATCCCTTTCCTATTTGGGAAGGAGGATCAGGTTGAATAGTTCCCTGGTCCACCAGGGACCCAAAAACCCCTGAGAAATGAGGAATTTGTTCAGAGGAGGTTGCAGAATACCTGAAAAAGGAGGGTGAGACTTCCACACCAAGAAGTAACCCTGACAGATGACAAATGTAACTCAAGAATCCAAGGTGATGAGATGGCGGTTTGGAAGACACATGGAGAGCCGAAGAGACAAGGAAACCTGGCCAAGGGGTGGGGGGTGGGGTCAAAGAGGAGCAGGTTTGTTAGATGAAGGTGGCTTCTGAGCCACAGGAGCTTGAGACGGCTTAGCAGGAGGAGCTCGCCTACCACACTTCTGACTTTAGTGTCCTGACGAGGCTGCTTGCGAACAAAAGTAGACCTAGTATGATACTTCCGCTGGAAGTTAGGGATGGGGAAAAAAAAACATGCTAAGATCCTGCAAAGCTATACGTTTCTCCTGATGAGACTTAAACATATCATCAGCAGCAGCAGCAGCAGTCCCAGTGAGATTTTTATTATCTAAATTATCTACCAGCAACTTGGCTTTAACGTCTTCAGGTAAAGACTGCAAGCGAAGACAAGCATAACACCTCGTGACAGACTCAAAGGCAGCAGCTCTGGAAGATGCATCAGCAGCATCACAGCTACACTTGACAGAGTGACGAGCCACCTGAGAGGTAGAACCCAAAATAGATAGAGCAGAAAATTGTGTTTCAGAATAAGGGAAGTCAGAAATAACCTGACAAGCCTGGGCAATCAAGGCGGGAGCATATCTGGTCATGTGGTCTGGTAAGTGATGGCCTTAAAGGCCAAAGCAGAAGTAGCACAAACCTTCTTATCAGTTCTCTCCATTGTCCTACTATCCTTACCTGAGGACAGAAGTTTGGAAGAGAACAAAGGTTTAAAAGGCTTATCAGAAGAGACTGACATCACAGAAGGGTCTGCTGAAGGACACTTAAATAAGAATTGACAATCCTCAGGAACTTTACAAAACCTGTCAGGTTTCTTTGGAGCAGGAGGCTGAGAATCAGGAGTCTCAGAAGCAACTACAAAGTTGTCTAACAAAGCAGCCAAAACAAAATGTACAACAGAAGGTTTAGGAGTGTCCACCTGAAGCAGCTCATAATACCTTTTTTTGGATATCAGACACTTGAGAGGAATCCCACTTAAAGTATTCCATCATTCTAGCTATAGTGTCTCCAAAAGTGAATTCTTCAAAGGAGACTCAGGAGTAATGGACTCTTCTCCATCAGAACTGTAAGCAAAAGGCAAAGGCATCTGTGAAGAGTAAGACAAGGACTCATTGTCAGACTCTGAATCTTCATCTGGGGAATCAGGTTCCCTCGTCCATTTGGAAGGAGTTGCAGTCCAAGGGGGAGTGGGTACAGAAACTCCTTTGTTAGGATTCAGGGCCATTAAGGCATTAAACAGGTCCCAAGTAAACTCATGCCATTCCCTTTGAGGATCCTTAGTATGTACAGAAGTACACTTAGCCTTCTGCTTTTTCTTGCTAGGGAAGTCAGCCCTAACAAACACCAGAGGTTCTCACCCTTGATGAGATTCAGTAAGAGTACCTGGAACCTCTTTCCTGACCAGAATCTGTGGAATTTCTCCAGGGCCATATGTGATAATCAACCATGGTTCCCCCCTCAACATCCAGAGGAGATGCCTGCAAGGCCTCAGAGGACTTATGAAAGGAAAGATCCATGCCTGCCTCTGACGGGATCATAGCAGAGGAATCCGATGTAGATAATGGAAGGCCTACAGAGTTATCACCCACTTCTAGAGAAACATCTGGTGGAAGCTGGACAGCCAAAGAATCTGGCTGAGATTTCTTGGCCCCTTCTTATTTAATGGTACCTCAGGCTTACATGATTCCACCATGCTACTCTGGGATAACAGTTTAGGCCTCTGGTTCTCGAGATAGATGGCCAGGGAAGACAACCAACTTCTAAGAGTATCAGGCACAAGTACTTTACAAATGCTACAAGATGTATGGTCGTGAGAAGCAATCACACAAGAGAGAGAGACTGTTCATGACAATCCTTATAGGGAATTTGCATCCCACACTGACGTTTTCCCTTCTTGGATGACAAACTCTAAGTAATGAAAAAGAACAAGACTAAAAGAAAAAAAAAAACAGACCCCAAATAGGGCACTTATCTGCTGATGGCTAGGTACTATAGGAACACATTATTTTGAATGTGTTCCTCCAATCTTAAGTTGATGGCGTTCAGACTGGTGGCAAAGAAGTTCTGGGTAACTACATCTGTATGTCACCTTTATGCCCTACTTCCTGAATGGGGAGCATACATGTGACATAAGGTGCATACAAGAGCTAAAGGTTTTGGTATACTGGCCAGATGTTGGGCTATCCTTGGTAGGAGATCCCTAAGTTGAAGAATACAGCAACAGGAATACAGAAGGACATCAGTGGTGACTCCAGCCTTGAAGAAGTCACATTAATTTGATGACTTAGTTACACCCCTTCTCCAACCTGCTATTAATTGATAACATTTCTGAGACAGTTGTGTGTTCAAAATGTGACTCCATTCCAAAGCAGCACAGAGTTTATGATCCTTTCTGGTCTGTTTTCTGCATTAGTCAAAGCAGTAACTTGCTATATTTATCTTTTAATGGTGACAAATTAAAATGTTAATCAGTTCTGATCCTACTGGATTCTCCTATAAGTAACTGTCCTGACCGACTACTGTATCTTAGATTACATTTGGATTTATTGTGAAGTCTCTGGTACTGCCCAAAATTATACAGGCTTTCAGAATCATAGCTAGGTCAAGTGGCATCCTAGGCAATTCCCAGCATGGCGCACCCCTCAACCAAACATTGCAAACTAAAAAAAAAGTTCTCTGAAGTATTACATCAGCTGCTTGCTACAGATATTAAAACAAACACGCACACACACATTTACGCAGCTGCAATATCAGCCACGTTTGCTTAAATGATTGCTGTTATTATATTTGTGCCTGACCAACAACTCTTGCGTAGTGACGAACACACCCCCGAAGCTTGCACCCCTTCACCCTGCCCTAGTTAGGATACTGCTGCTTCATATATTTTAGGACACATTCAGATGGTAATGAGGTAAATTCTTCATTATTTTATTACTTCTGCCGTCTGACAGTTCCATTTTGGGTGTTTTTATTCTCAGTGTAAATGCTTCCCCTGGCAGAACTCATTTGAAGGTCAGAGCTTTGTTACTATTGCTATGCAGATGATACCAAAATGTGTATCTACTTCCTTCATATGAATATTTACTGTAAATTCCTTGTGGATGACTTGGAATCCATTTAAATTGACTGTATAGTAATTATGTGAAGATTAACATTTCAGAAACAGTGGCCATGGCTGATCACACCATTTTTAGCAACTCAAATTGCCCAGACTTTCATCCCTTTACTAATGTTTGAAGGTAGAATGAACTTTGTAAGAAATGTGAGAGATCATGGTGTAGTTCTGAATGAGAGATGCCAATTGTAGTTAAGTTGTGTTGCTGCCATCTATGGAATACAGTGCAAATTAAGAACTTCCTTCCATTTCAAGTCCTTTCTGTAATTATACTAGTACTGCTGCCTCTTGGCACAGTTACTGCAATTCTCTTTACCTGGGATTTCCTTCCTCAGAACTTGAACATTCCTAGTCGACGCAGGACTCCCAGCCTGGTACTAACATGTTGTCCTGCAGGGTCTGTTCTGGCAGCCAGTTTAGTCTCGTATCATCTACAATATTTAACTGTAACTTTGTGTACTAATAAGCAAAATTACTTGAAACAGCTCCTGGTTTCTTACAGTTCAATGGCACTATGGTATTTTGCTTCTCTCAGGTAACCTGAAGTTATCAGGGTTCAGCTTGACTTCTCTGATACCTGATTTTTTTTCATACTGGCTTGGTACCTTTAGAAGCTCCTACCCCAGTAACTGATAACAGCCTCCCAAGCTGATCAGTTCCAACAATTTCCTGAAAACACATTTGCTGAGTTTGGAAATTTGATTAACTTTGACAAGGTTTTATTGTAGCTGAAAAGATTTCATCTTGATCTGTTCTGACCACGTCACAATATCACCCTTTTACTTCTCTGCCAGCAATGTATGTGCTTTTTCTTGTTTTAACTGAATAGTTTTACTGCAATGTGCTTGGTGGACAAGTGAAATAATATAGCAATAACCCACGCCTGGGTGTGGGTAATGCTGGATTTACCCACAGTTGGTGTGGTTTGGTCACGATGGTGAAGCCCGAGTGGCCAAACAAAGCCAACCGTGGGTAAATCCAGCATTACCCACACCCAGGCGTGGGTTATTGCTATTATATAATGACATTATTTAAGAAAAAAAAATTACTTTTCTTAAATAATGGCATTGTATAATGCCTCCTTGCTGCCCTTCTGCAGCTGTCTGGTATTCTGCATCAGTTCTTATGTACTGCGCATGCATATGCCTACGCAGTACATCAGAGCTGTGGGCAAAAGCAACGGAGAAAGCAAGATCTCTGTTGCTTTTTACAAACTGTTTCGCTATGTTAAATGGGTTTAACATAGCGAGACAGCTTTAAAAAAAGCAACGGAGAATCTCTGTTGCTTTTTTTAAAGCTGTCTCGGTATGTTAAACTCAATTAACATGGCGAGACAGTTTTGAAAAAAGCAACGGAGAAAGCAAGATCTCCGTTGCTTTTTACAAACTGTCTCGCTATGTTAAAGGAGTTTAACATAGCGAGACAGCTTTAAAAAAGCAACAGAGAATCCCCGTTGCTTTTTTTAAAGCTGTCTCGCTATGTTAAACTCCTTTAACATAGCGAGACAGTGAGAAGCAATGGAGATCTTGCGTTCTCCTTTGCTGTAAAAAAAAAGAGTTATAGTAATGGAAAAAGTCTGATTTACAATGTACACGCTGACCAATCAGCGTGCACGTTTTTGAATATTAATGGGGGGGTCGTTGTATAATGATCCTGAAGGCAAACTTAGTGAACAAACATGAAAGGAAGATCATATTTATCATCAAGTGACAGTGCTAACAAAAAAAAATATCAAGCACAAAACCTAAGAGAAGTAGTTTTGATTTATACCAGTATTTGAGCCACAAAATAAGACTAATCAGAACTGTTTAAAGAACAGGAGATATAAAGCTGCCAGTTACCTTCAAATCCATGGTACAAAGAATATGTTTCTAAGACTATAACTTAAAAAGAAATGTACAACCTACACAAAAGCATGACGTAACCATGTAAAGAACTATGAAAAGAAGCTAGAAGACTGTCAGGTTTCTTCCAGAGCCTTAGTAATGGAACTATTTTTCAAAGAAAGCATAAGAGAAAATAAGTTATAAAATGCATAGTGTAAACTTATATTTATTTGTAATCATTTTATACAAATCATAAAACTGGAGTAGAAACAACTGTGAAAACTAACTTAAAATGGGGAAACTGTTCCTGATGACTTGACAGGTAGGTAGAAGTAAAGTGACAAAATTCAGAGTTAACGAGAGTATGAAGCAAAGGATCTCATGGCTCATCCAGCCTGCCTATTACCTTTTAAACAATTACTGGTTTTACTTACGCAACAGCTGACCCCCCCCCCCCCAACTATCCCTGGCTCTGATAAACCTTACGCCGTCACATGCAGTCTTAAATTCAGTTAAAGATTTCACCCTTAATACATCCTCAGAAAGGTTATTCAGTCAACAAATACCCTTTATGCAAAATTATGTTTTCTCACAACTTCCCTTTGCCTGCTTCTACCTTCCAACTGTTCTGTTTTGTTTTTATACATTTTTTTAATGGTACTCTCTTGGACACTGTGGATTCCCTTAAATATTTAACTCTGATATCATGCTTTATCCTCTTTTGAAAAAGGCTATGTATGTTAAGCTTTTTTAGTCACTTTTTTATACAGCATTTGATACAGACAGTACACTTCTTTTGCCTTCCAGTGAACTGCTGCTATGCTGAGTTCTCCAGAACTGCACGTGGTACTCGAGATGAGGTCTTACAAGCAAACAGAAGATAATAATTCCTTGTTTGCTCCTGATGTTTCTTACTACACCTTCCAATATTCCATGTACACTCCTTATTGATCGCTCAGCTTTAGATAATCAAAAATGACTATCTCTGCTTCCAGTTCTACATATGTGGTTCTCTCACTGAACTCTGCACTTCCTTTATGGATTTCTGTTTCTAGGTCTATTAGCTTGTATAGCTAGGTACAAATTGCAAGGGCTTTACACAAGATAAGAATGGAAAACTTTTTTTAATCTATTCTCCTTTTTGGATGAAACAGCAGAACGGAAATTAATGAGAACATGGAATTGTAAGAAGTTTCTCCTTACCCCAAGGTCTTAGAGGTAGCATATTCAGAGTTGAGAGTGTGTGGGTGGGTGCAGCCAATGACTGCCCTGCACAGAAATGCTTCTGTGTGTATGCAGTTTGTCACTGAGCACTGTGCACTTTACACTTTTATTTTACAGTGCAGCATTGCACAGCTCATTTTCTCACTATAGGAAAACATTATTCTGCACGTGTTGCACCAAGCTTAAGCTGAAATGATTTAACCCATTATTTCAGTCTTAACAAGTGCCTTCTTCTTCCTGCACTAGGTTACATACCAGACCTACTGACTCTGCGTAACAGGCAAAAAGGCTTATTTGCAAGGTAATTTATAAAGACACCGAAAAGGATTGTCTTGATATTGACCCCTGTGATAAATCATCACTTACCATCCTTCCTTCTGAGCAAACTCCATTAACTATTACATCATGTAACCATCCTACTGCACTAGAATGCAGTCTAAACTTGTGTAATTTGTTCATTTACTTTTAAGTGATATTATATTACTTTTTAAAGTCAAATCATGTTACATCCCATTATATTAAAGCACCCCCCTACTTTAATATTCTAACTCCGAGATCATTACACTTTTCTGATTTATCAGCATCATTACCAAGGTTTAACTGTACTTGGTTTGATTTTTTTCTGAATCCATACTACTTTAGGCATTGCACTCCACAAGCTTCTATTTATTTATGCTCATATTCCTGCATTATCCTAGTCAGGTACTTAGGGGAGTCAGTACCCATCCAAGAAGTAAATGGCATAAGACACAGAACCAGCCTTGGTTGAGATGCAAGTCTATAGTAGGACATGTACATGCATTCACATACAATGCACAACCCTAATGGCAATTTAGGGGATCACCAATTAACATGCATATGTGTCTTTGGGAAGCTGAAGGAAAACAACACAACTAAAACCCAAACTGAAACAAGGACGACATGCAGACTCCACACACAAAGCATCCCAGCTGGGAAGTGAGCCATTGAAATAGGCGGTGTGGGACAACAATGTCAACCACTGCATAGACTTCAAGATATTCCAACATTCTTTCCTGCAGCAATTCCAAAATTTTCCTTAGGTCAAACTTACAAGACAGCTGATGCAAGCCTCTAGCTTGCTTCTACTTTTGTGATGTGAAAATGATATGTATTTAATTCCAGTCATCACAAACCTTATCTACTACCCATGACATATTTGAAAAAGTCCTTTGTTAGTTTTTGTTTGTCATTTTTTTAAGGATCCTTTCCTCTCTTAAAGGACTAAGATCAAACTTAACATTCTAAGCATCACTATCGACTGGTTTGGTTAAATATCACTTCTCTTATTTCATGCAAACTGAGCAAAGATATTAATTAAGGAACCCTGCCTGACCATCATTTTTTTTCCCTAACAACCTTTATTTAACCATTTTTTATAGATACGCTATATACCCTTTAGTCATTCTTTATACAAATATACAATATTTTATAATCCTTATTGATAATGTTATATTCTCCTCTGTCTAGGCAATTTTGGCTTGCAACATATACACAAACCAATACACTATTTACCAAGGAGTCAGGAAGAGGGGTTTAGTAATGAAGTCATCAAAAAACTCATTGCATCAGTAAGAACTGTAGTCTATTGCTTAAGCATGCTAAATGAAGGGTAACAACAGATCCAACCCTCAGCACTGAACTAATGCTCAGTAATGTAGACTTGGAGAAGGCAACTGTCCTCAATGGTTTACCTTTGTACACCAGAATCATAGTGGTGCGATTGCTCATATGAGCGAATCGTAACCACGAATGTCAGAACTGCGACGATTCCATATGTTCGAAAATCAGCAAATCGAAAAGCAGATTCACTAATTTTCAAACAAAAACATCGAAAGAAAAAAAAAAAAAGAAGTGTAAAGCACCCCCCTACTTTAATATTCTAACTCCGAGATCAGACTACAGTGGGGAAAGGGACCATTTTACGCCCCACACTACAGTGCAATCTGCCCCACAATGTCGTATGTGCAATGAGCGAATGTCACTGCGCATTCGCTCATTGCACATTTGAACCTTTTTCCGTTCGGTGTTTGCAAACAGCTTTTCAGACAACTGCTGTTCGCCCGTGTGCAATGCACACACATGAAGTTAAGTCGTCCTCAACATCAAAAGGATGTCTGTGCCAAAGGTGTGCTGACTTTCATTAATTTGGCAATTTTACTGATGCCTAAGCTTGAGTATGATTTACTGGCAAAATAGTGCTCACCGCATGCCTTACTGCAGTTATAGCAGAGATACTGTCAATGTGCCACCAGATTTAATTTAGATACTACAGAAAGTTCTCAACCTGTTGTCTTCTGCAAGTATGTAGCCAGCAAACTAAGCATGTCATTTTGTTTCGCAAATACAAGCAACAACTTCAGCTATGTGATTCTACTTACATAATGAGCATGCCACATATGGAGTTCATACTAAATACTGAATAGTATCTGACATAAATGATCACTTAATAATTTTAAATTTGAGCCCCACACTTAAACTTGAAGTATCTGCTTTGGAACAGAGCAGAATACAAAATGCTGCTCTAAGTTACTATCGCATAAAGTGAAGTTACAGTCTATATAAGAAAGAAAGGTTACTACTAAATACAGCTGTATTTGAATCTGATATGTAGAAGATGCTGTTTTTTTTTTTACTGAATTTAGTATGTACAAAGTGTTTGTTCCTTGGACAAGTTCTGTTACAAGATGGGATAGAAGTCATTGAACAAAAAACATGGTTTAATTTTTGAGAAGGTACATAATGAGCTGTCTATACCTGCCTTCACAAAACTGACTGGTATCAAAAATGATTATTTCAAGATAAAGCAATTACTTCAGTTCAAAAATGTTAAGTACTATTTTCTCTCTGTCAGATGTTCCACTCATGAAGTATTTTTCATCCTAACCTCTCTCACTGACCCTCACCCCATAATTTAAGAATTGTGGCATGGTGTCTCAACCATACTTTATCACTCAAAAAGCAATGGAGAAACTGAATTCAGCCACTGTGTTCACATGAGCCATGCTGCTTGTAACCTTCCAAATAACCCCATTACTGCAGACATGAAGCATGCTGACCAGCAGCAGTGAATACCACTATGACTAGTGCTAAACAGATTTGTCTGAAGCCAAAATAGTACAGAAAAACTATACTGTACCATGCAATATAAAGAAACTGGTTTGTTGTCAGTGCCACAGAAAGTACAAGTGAATGACCCAATGTCAGAACTTGATAATAGGTATTCCTGCTACACCACTGAATGTTCGTATCCAACAAAGCGACTTCTTTGCAGTGTATCTCTTCTGCTAAAAGAATGTAAATTTGTCCCTAAAAGTTAGGTTTGGTGTCATTTTTTAAATGTTAGATGCATATAACAGAACGTTTAAAAAGTATAAAAATCAAGACATTTTATACAGAAATCTGATAGGTAGAATTTATTTCCCTTTGCAGTGCAAATCACAATGGAAGTACAGCCTGAGGATTACTCCTAGTGGTTCTCTGAAATTGTGCCACTTGTTTAACAATGTTTTGTGCAGCTATTATACATTTTATTGAACAGAGTTAAATGCGTTGGTATATACTTCATTAGAATGGTTCTTACTCCAAACAGCATACGTGGTAATTTGAGTTTGCTATCACAGTAAGTATTCTTGAATACCAAATAATGCTTTGCAGACTTGCTTAGCACCCTAAGCACAAGTACCCGTTTTCAACGATAAGCAAAAAGCACTGTCTGCATAAGTGACTTGCTCAGGCTTGCACAGAATGCAGCTGGATACTAAGTAAATCACACCTTGTGCCACTAGATAAAGCTCACGAGTATCATGCAGCTTTTTAAAATACAGTGAAAAGAAATCTTAGAATAAGGAGGTGTTTCGTGTAAGAACAGCAGCAATCAAATGAATCGGAAAATTCCTCTAAGGAAATAGATCTGTACTTATCTAATGGATGCCATTAGGAAGAAACTCAGACCAGACCAGGTTCTATAAATAGTATAAAAAATGGAAAACCAGAATCTTTCCTCTAACTACCTTGCTCTGACTCTACTTTTCATTGTGATTCTTTCAGCACACCAATGTCATTTATCTATTGCCTTTATGCTCTCAAGCCATCCATGATACTTAGTATATAGTATATATACATCTTGCTCTCTGTCATTCATTGTGTATATAATGTCACTTATCTATTGTGTTTACCTGGGGATGAGACTGACATAAGTCCAAAAGGATGAGTGCTCTACCTAGTTAACAAATTCAAAATAAAACATCTGCTTCTTCTGAATATCAGTAGAATTCTAAATCTGCTATGTTTAAACAAACTGGAACTGTAAGGAAAACTTTGGCTGGGGCAGCCAAGGCTAATTTACAGTCGCATCAGAAATTACTTGCCTGTTGGGAAATTGCTCTAAGGACCGCCTTTGTTTTATGTTCAGCCATGGTTTTGATTCACTTATGTAGTTTATGAGATACTGCAAAAAATATATAAATTTTTTTCAACAACTCCTAAAGGAACTCAACAGCAGTGCACATATGTATGTTTCTGGAAAGTTTAAGTAGATCTAATAAAGTATTTATATAAAAAAATATATAAACATATATATAGTATTTTATAAGAAAATATTGATTTGCTTATAACTCCCCATCCCTGTATTGCCTTACAACAACTGAATTGGGTGGCATTACCTAACCTCCTTACATTCACCCAACTAATAGCTCATAACATTGTATATCAACCTGAAAAATGCCCAGCTCTTCAAGGCCTACTTAAAACCCAATCTAATACAAAGCAGCTCAGATCTTCTGACAAGCTTCTGTTACAAGTCACTAAGGCTAACAACTTCTGTGGAGATTGTCTCTATTCCAATTGCATCTCCAGGACATGAAATCTGAACCACCAAACATATACTAACCACTGCTAACCCCCCCCCCCCCCAAATTTAAAACACTTCTCAAGTCCCACCTATCTAACTCCTGGCTTTGCTCTTGTCTAAATCCCGACTGAACACCGTCTTTATTTAATCCTTCCTGAGAAATTCCAGTAACAGATCTTGAATTTACTAAGCTACCCTTAAATCTCTTATTCCTACTTTCTTAACCACTAATACTTAGATCTATGTTTCTCCAAATATTATAACGTTCTTTGTATATAAGTATGATGTTGTTTCTCTAACTGTATGATGTTTTTTTATAACACATTTATGATTATTATTAACCAAAGCAGCTAAAGTTGATCATCTCATCATCATATGTTTTATATTACTCTTATACTGCATATGCATTTTTGTAACTTATGGGACTTTTTTGAAGGTCTCAACTCGAGTCTGTATTTTCTTATATTATGTTTCTCTGTGGGGTCATTTTTGTTGTCTCATCCTATGATTATAGTTTCTTAGATTATGTTTTCTATGTAACTAGTGAGAATTTTCTTCCTGGGCCTCCGCTGAAAATGGGTTATCCACCTAATCGAACTGTCCTGGTAAACAAACATAAATAAATAAAATAATAAAGTATTTTTTTAACTGAATATAAGGATTATTTGAACAGTCAGCTTTCCTTCTTTGTCCAGGAACTGATGGGAGTTATGATTCTTACACATCAGTGTGGGCATTCCTCAAGGCCCTACTCAGTCAGTTTTAATACTTTTAATAATAATACTTGTTTGGGTGAATAAAAATATGCATCATATGCAGATGGTTTGAATATAATGTCCAGCTAGCTGAGGCTGTAGTCTTCATTTACCTTTAAATAAAGCAATCTTTTGACAAGCAGACAGAATGACAATAAAGCATATTTTACAATGTTTAAATGCAGAGCAATCAGCTATAGCTGGGTAAAGAAACAGATTATATATTGCTTCTCATCTGACTGGCCATGCACATTACTTTACATTTTATTAACTGTCCGCAAAACAGGACGGACTAACATCTGCATGTTGTAACTGCAACTTACCGCTAAGATTATAACCAGAGATATTGCACTACAGAGTTTTTATTTGCCTCAAGTGTCAGAGAAGTGACGGTACTTATGTAAGCATACTGTACTGACCAGTTTGAACCATTAGAATATAAGCAAGAAATGGAACACTGTATGGTAGAACACCTTCTATCCAACCTCCCAAAGTACCTTTAAGGTTGAATGGTAAAGAGATAGACAGCTTCCATTGAACATCCAGTATCTCTTTCCTGTGTGTCATTATTTGCACAGGCATTCTACATTGTCTCTACTGTTTCTTAGGAATCATCTTTGAGGATGGTCCTTGTGCTGGAGTTACTTGCAGCAGTACTACACAATATAGTACAATAACTCACCAGAGTTGGTTGTCGCCTCACAGTATGACATTGTCCTGTTCGATTCTCAGCTAGAGCATCTTCTGTGTGGAGACATGCGTGAATGGGTGTACCTTCGCTGAAGGTTGTGCGTCAGAGCTGGCAAATCGGCACATAAAAATCTACTGCCAATCATTAGCGGACCAGAGTTCGGCTGTGGCGACCCCTAACCGGGAAAAGCCGAAAGACACACACACACACACACAATTGGGTTGGTGAGGCCCTCAATCACTCCATGATGATTTCTGAATCTCCAAATCACTTTTGGTAGCCACTCTTAGCAGCAAGCACATGAAGGAAGAATGCAGTTCAGTGGTTTTAGTTACTCATTTACTTATGTGCTATCCCAGTACATAAACCAGACCTAAGGATCCTTTTCAGGAATATACTTGGCTAAATTGCTCAGTTACATATACATTAAGGTACAGTGTACAGCATAAAACACTTATTACATATGCATTATACATTCAGTACCATGGGCTCCAGCATTACACAAATGTTCAGTATACTGGCAGGTGCACATGTAAAATTCCAAACATGAGACATACTCCTAGATAATGCCAGTCTGTAAAGAATTATCATATACAGTCAGTTTGAGGTCACTTTACCAATTTTATACAATTTTGACTATAACAGAAAGCTTATGGTTTATGAAAAAAAGGAAGAAGCAAACAGCTTCTGGTATAATTTTATTGAAGCGAAGCATTTCTGAGACATAATACATGAATAAAATTATACAGCAGTATTAAGATGTACATAACTGGCTACACTGACCCATGTCTTACAATATTTCTTTCAGAGTAACTGAATCTACACATCTTAAGCAATGTAAAAGTGACGACAATAAAAGATACAGATAATATAAAAATATAGCTGAGCAAAACAGTACAGACAATTCAGAGCTCAAACAGAACAAATGTGAGGACTAACAAGACAGTGTCGAGAGCCCCAGTCACACAGACACCGTAAGTCAAAATACAACAATGCATCTGTGATGTGCCTCCTCTGGGTCAGTAATCAAGAAGCTTCAATCCTCACCACTGACACTGGAAAGGACATTCATTTGGAATCAGAACTAGATAAACACAGTATTTCCAGATGCAGCTCTCCGCACCAAGCACAATTTCCCTTAACAGCACACAGGGAGCACACTTAGGGGCTGGGTTTTCCTCTTCAAGGCCCCAAATAAGACTTCACCTTTCTCTCTGTAGAAACCAGTGCTCTGTATCCTTGTTCCAAGTAGCTCACACACACACACACACACACACACACACACACACACGCACACACACACACGAGCACACACTCTCTCTCTCTCTTTAAAATTTGATTTACACACACACACACACACAAAAGGTTGTCACAGATTTACCAGCTATGCTCCCTCTGCACAGACTATAAGGAGATTCACTGCCACCAGCCAGCTACTTTAAGGCCCTTACCAGGGTATCCAATTACTCTTAGTAAAATTAATACTAATACAAATGGCACTGTTTCCAAGCCAAGCAGCAAGACGTTTAGCAGCATGAAGCCTACAGTGTCACTAAATAAATGCAATTATCTCAGAGGTTAAACTATTTTCTAATGACCAGCCACGATGAAAGGTATAGATCTAAATTCATCTAGACGGGTAACAGAAAATACACCCCTGGGATCACTTCATTGGCTCTTCTTGACAGAGGCTCGGTTAATTAATCAATGGGGTGGCAAAAGCTGACACACTCTGGCTAGGCTTATAAATGCTCTCAGGCAGATAGCCTAGTACCTACCTATGAACCTATGAATAATAATAAACAATAAAATAGAAAACATGAAAATACTGAATATCTATTTACAAAAAACACCAGAGTTTCAATTCACAGGAAATATAAAAACAAACACAGATGGAAAAACACAGAAAAACAATAATTTTATCTAATCTCGCTATTTTCCTGACTGATGAATTACAATTCCCTGGTTACTTACTAAAGCAAGGCAAGATTAAGTGAATGAGTGTTTTTTATCAGTTCTAAAACAGAGTGCTGAGTGTCACTATCACATCTCTCATTAATATCTAAAATAATTTCAGTGCTGGCTATAGAATTACATCACACCTGGTCACCTGATTCTGTGGTTCCCACACTATCTCCCTGACTAGAAGCTGAATCAGAATCTAGTACTGATGTGTCACAATACACACCTAGAGCTTTGCTAAGGCATCTTGAGACTGTAAAATAATTCCAATACTTTCATCCTTCTCGCAGAGACTAACCAGCCATTCTCTGGCACTCCAGGGTGGCAATTAATTCACCACTAAGGACAATAAGTGCAGGATCTCAGACCAGACATTGTGTCACTGGCTGCATTCAGGCCTGTGAGATAAAATCTTTATGGCCTAAACCAAGTCATTTAATTTCAAGATATTTTTTCTTAAGGTAAGCCGGGCTGAGCTTAACCCCTTCCCCTTCTAGCGTCCTCTCTTAACATATATACATTTCCTCAGTTACAACAGTACAGTTTGACATAAATGTATATTTCTTTTCTGTCTAGTATGACCCATTGTTGATATATTTTTGACACAAGCAGCTTTATAAATCCAGTTTTAACACAAGCATCTGTACAAATCAGTTTGATATACAAATGACATAAAATTCTTTATAAAACTCCAGCTAGCTATGCTGGCATATGTTACACATGCAATGCCCTACTCTCTCTGGCATAGCTGGCACTACCTTACATTGTCACAGTATCTAAAATATAAGGATATTCAAAGATATGCCTATACTTCTACAAAGGAAAACGGGCCATGAAAGAAGTAAACCAAAGATATAAAGTCTACAAAAAAAGGTAACTTCAAAAGAATTAAGTCATGCAGGCCTAAAGCATTTTTTTTGTATATTCCCAGTTAACACCAATAGCTCCTTACAATGCCAGACCTTTTTTTTTGGGTATGGGTTCTTTATTCAAGTGATTTACCATCTAACAATTGATAGAACTGGCAAGGGCTTGCTAAAATTATACAAAGATTGTTAATCTACAATGTCATGCAGTAAAGAAATGAATTACTGTTTGCCGCTTATTATTCATTCTTTTATATTTATGTTCATAGTTTTAATAACTGCGAGACATACATGCTGCTGAGGAGACTGCGGTGGTGGTGCTGCGGTAGCGTTGTCGCCTCACAGTAAGACGTTGTCCTGTCCGATTCACAGCTAGAGCGTCTTCTGTGTGGAGACATGCGTGAATGGGCATACCTTCGCTGAAGGTTGTGCGTCAGGGCCGGCAACTCGGCACGTAAAAATCTACTGCCAATCATTAGCGGACCGGAGTTCCGCTGTGGCGACCCCTAACCGGGAAAAGCCGAAAGACACAAACAAACATGCTGTTGAGGGATATGGTGTGAAATGCTGTAGTGGAATTCATGAAAATTCATTGTCAATGTTCATTTATATCAGACAGTACTGGAGATATTGCTGGCTGATTTGTAGTAATTAAGAAAATAAGCAATATTTCCGTATGTACTTAATACTTTCAAAAAATAAAAAAAACAAGTGACTTACTATCAAATCACATCAGATGAAACCTTAAATGCTACTGTAGAAGTTACACATCTTGAGAACTATTCAGTGTTATTGATATTGCTAATTATACAAATTAAGCATATGTTTTCATATTTTTTGTAAATATCTTAATAAACATGCATTCAGAGGATTTTCGTGTTATGTTAAAACTTCTCTGTAAGAAGGATGAAAGTACTGGAATTGTTTTACAGTCTCCAGATGCCTCAACAAAAATGTTCTAACAATATAGGTCTAGGGTGTACAGTTTCCAAGATATGACAATTTGTTTGTGAAAGTTTAGCAAAAAATATAATTCTGGGTTTGTGTCCACGTAATACACTATAGTATTTATGGAAAGACTATGAATGTACTGACTAATATCACTGCAAAGAATAATTCCCATTGATAACATTGCTATTTCATAGTTTTAATAACTTTTATTGTTCACAAAATATTTACACTTGCTTACCTTAAGCTTTTTAAGTTGATCTTTCAGAAAATGCTCTGTAATTTAAGGATTGGTCTTGGGTGCTAGAAGTATGGCTTTCCACACCACATAGGTGTTAATAAGCTAAATCACATGATCTCCCTTTGTTACTTTAGAACATTAAACAACTGACGGGTACAACCACCAGTCACAACTTTTTTGTAGTCCTGAAGTTAAGTAAAGGTTCTGAAAAAAAGTTAACCATTAAAAAAGACAGCTTCCAGTTTTGCCTGAATCAAATAAGCCATTTATTTTTAAGTGTACAGTATCTAAAAAATGAAATTAAAAGCTTTGTTACCAAAATGCAACCTGAATTGTTTTAGCAAAAACAGTGCACCGAAAAGCAAGCCCCTTAATGTTCAGTGACTATGAGCAAAACTTAGATAATGGTTCACTTCCTTTAACCAAAACTGTGCTCTCCCTACTGTTGTCCACAATCAGCTATATCCCAGGAGCCAATACTTAGTCTCCATTTTGTATTCAGAAATAGTCTTAAATTTGGTATATTTCTATTTATAAATACAGGCTGCCTCTCTAACTGTTCTTTTCACCTTAGGTTGGCCTATTAAAATATACCAGGTAAGTATATCTCTCTCTAACAACTTGGATATCCTCACTATAAGTAAACACCATCATTAAAGTTTTGTAAAAAGGCATGTCATCAGTTCCATCAGATGAAAAATCATTGCTAGGTTTATGTCTTTCCTTCCTATCATTATTATATTCCACATTGTTCAACAGTTGTTCTGGGTAAAATAGCACTTTAAAGCGGGGATGCATATTTTTGGGGCCCTGAAGTCTCAATTTTTTTATAAATTTATGTTCTAACAGCTCTAATACATTTGTTCTGCAAATAAATAATAGTTATTTTTTGTTTTAAACTGACTGTTATGCAAATGCAGCTGTTTATCAATTTCAAATGACCATTCTGCTCTGAATTTGACTCCCCTGTGCAGATGGTGATATCCTTATACTGTTTATAATGCTTTAAAATATTCTTGAGCAATTCTCATGAAATGACAGATGGATTGTTAGCCACATACAGCATGCTACATAAGCTAATAACTCATAAAAGAAACCATGCATCACCATCTCAAATAAATTAATTCTTGTGAAAGCATACAAACTATACATGCCTTGCTATACAGTTTAAAATAACAGAAAAACTAATCAAATTTTCTAAAAAAGATTATTATTTTTAACCCTGCTTTCGTAAAAATAATGCATGTTTGTGTGAAACAGAAGAAACAAAAAAAATGTTACTTAAAGGTAGGGCTACTGGTAGTACATAGCAGAAAAAAGACCATCTCTCTAAAACATTTTGAATTTTCCAGCAATTTTCTCAGAAATATATGTCACAACCATCACCTAAAGAATATATTTACCTGGAAATTCCACTTTCACATACAAAGATATAAACACCATGTTAACTTCAGGTACTGTGTGTCACACTGCATGTAAGTCTAAATCTGAAGGGGGTACAAGCACAAATTTAGTAAATGAAGACTATAAAAACCTTCTCTTCAGGATAAACAAATTATTTTTACTTCTGATGTAATTCTCAGTAGGGATATATAGGTTCATAGGTTGATACTAGGCTATCTGCCCTAGGGCACTTATAAGCCTAGCCAGACTGTGTTTGGCTTTCGCCACCCTTTTAGATTAGTTGACTGTGCCTCTGTATAGTAGGTCACAGAAGATAGCCCTTTTAAGGTTAGTTTACTATGCCTCTGTCTAGTAGGGACACAGAAGAGATCCCAGGGGTAAATCTACGATCTCCCATCCACTCATCAAGATTTCTCTTGAAGAGGGTCATTGAGGGGCTCTGCCTAACATGGATTGGGATTTTGTTCCAGAGTGAGGGGAGCCTCTGGGATATGAATCTGTCCTTCCAACATGTCCTATTTATTTCTGTGCTGAGGTTTAAGTCCCTGGAGTGTGTAGCTCTAAGGGATTTGGATTTCCTGAGGTGGAGCATGTCCATTAATTCTGGGTTGGACATGGCTTTATACGTCAGGCACAGATCGCCTCTGAGTAGGCGGTAAGCAACTGAGTAAAGCTGGAGTTTCTAAAGACATACATCTTGGTTCATTTACACCTACATGGGCTACAATGGAATCATACTGGTACCTGTGGTGCAATGACTTGAGTGCATGTGTAATTTGGCAGATCCTGGCTCCAGACAGGCAAATAACAGTTATCTTCTCTTTGTCCAGCCTGGTTACAGTGGCATCAGTATGTCTTACAATGGAGTCTCCTATGACTAGATTCCTGGGAAGTGTGTTAGTTTGCCCTATGGGCTTTACATTTGGGGTTCCACTGATTGAGACTGTATGTATGTATGTTGTTATGTGTTACTTTTGAGTGCTTTTGGGTTTGCTGAAGGGTGTTCTAGGAGGTATTTTTTTGTTTAGGAAGATTGTATTTAAGTGCCTCGGCATATGTTGGTCTGTGTGTGCGTGTGCTATTTGGTGAGAGTGCTGTGTGTGTGGTTTTGACACCCTGATGTGTGCTTTATACGAGAGTTAAGCCTCCAGTGACATTGTGTATGTATACCTCTTGCATACAGTATTTGTTACTTTAAGGGTTAAATGGTTGTCAGTAAACATGAGATAACTGCTACATTGTCTCAAGATATCCAAGTCCACCAGGATGTCTGCAAAGAAATTAGAAAATTGCATATCCATGATGTCTGGTCCCTTCATTGGCAAGCTATAAGGGTGTGGCATACAGGAGTTAACAGAAGGTGATTAAGGATGTTTTTTTGGAAGGGGTGGAAGCAGAGTAGGCTATACAATACTAAATTTCACAGTATTAACACAATGTGCGACTAACTGCTCTAAGCTTGTCAGTATGCAAAGTATTTACTCTATTTCCTGTTTACAAGGTACCACTTTATGGGCAGTCCTAAGGGAAAATGTGCTTCTAAATGTTTGCGCCTCTAGCGGACACTGGCATGGCAATAAGCTACATGCAAATCTGCCAAACTTATACCAGCACTGGAAATCCAGAAAACTGACTACTGAGCCCTCTGCCTGGTCATACGGGTGGACCATCAACAGATACTGGATACTACAGACCCATTAGTCTGACTAATCTTGTAGGCAAAGCCTACAGTTAGAGTCCTTTTGTGTACTTCCCAACTCAGAAAGACCAGACAAATACCTTCTGCCACTAGATGAATAATCCCAGTCCTCAGCACAGTAAAAGTGTTCAGTCATTTGCTAAAGGTTGGACTGTGGTAAGATAAGTTTGTTTTAAAGCAATTAATTATGAGATTAATAAATAACAGTAAAGCCTTATTTTAAATGAAGTAATAACACTGGCAGAGGAAGTTCTAGCCTATAAGAACCACACAGTAGGTCCAGTGTAATATTAGGAAAGCAATGTTTTAGCAATGTGTAAAGTGAGCAGTGGGGAGGGGATATTTAGTTACAAGTATGGGAATGGTGGCTGGGAATGGGAGTGTGAAGGGCAGTGAAATAGGCCATACAGTCAATGCCTGTGGGAGTCATTCAGGCTGTGTATGCACAGAAGTTAATTCAAGACATCACTGTAGATTCAACTTTGGACTTTGCCAAACTACAGGAATAATTAAAAGTTGGAGTTTGCACAGTGTGACTTGTCTCCAATGCAGCACAGGTTTAAGAAAAAGAACATGTGCTTTAGAAGGATCAAAGGAAGGGAAAACAATAAATATAACTTAGCTGTCCATAAATAAGTAGCAGCAAAGCTAAATTACAGAAGACAGACAATCAAATTCCAGTAAGAGGGCAGAGTACCCAAGAAAACACTTGTGAGTGGTACACACAGAGTCCTGTAACTAGTAATTAAAACAACAGGTTAGCGGAGGATCACTCCCCCATATTGCAAGCAGTAGCAGAAAAACAACAAACGAGGGAGAACTCCGGTTATAAGAAAATGCAAAGGGTCCTATGACAAGTATACAGTGAAAAAGCCTAGTTAAAGAGTATAGACAATAAGAAATGTTATCAATAACAACTGTCAATAAGAAGCAGTTAAGGTAGATTATTTTGCTGTAAAGGTAGACATCTAGTCTCAGTATCTACGAAATTAATAAAACTAAAAAAGCCTGCAAGGAAATTGGAGTGAGCAAACAGAAAACATACTCTATAAGCAAACTTTTGTTTAACACACAAGGGGAAAAGTACAGTGCAAAATCAAAGGGCAAAATCCAATACAAAATAATGTAGCTCTAATGCGTACAACGTTCAGTTGTTACTTTTACAAGCTCTGCACATGTTGCCTTCCAACCTTTTAGTTCTTACTGGGTTGTGAGCTGTTGAAATTATTTGTTGAGACTGTTAAGCATAAAAAGAAGTACTACTGATCGGAAACAGCAGTGCTCAGATGCCTATTTATTGGTACGATACAGCATTTATATATATCACAGGCTAACACAAAGTAACACATACATTATTTAGGTTTACAACTACTTTATATGCATTAACATTCAAATGACGTGGAAATACAGCAATGATATACAGTACATGTGCAGTTAGTGATGCAAGACACTGAAA
>NC_056747.1:686266257-686398757 GCF_019279795.1 Protopterus annectens | reverse complement strand
CCTGGTGGACACTTCTCTCCAGTGGCATGAATGGGCCAACTGGCTGGGAGGGGAATGATGAGTGATACACTGTGGGGGGCAACACTCCCCACAAAAATAGTGATGCAAATGCACATACATAAGACTGCTTTAAAAATTAAAGATGAAATAAAATGATCTGAAAAATACAAATAAAAAGTACTTAAATAAGCTTCTAATATTAGAAAGAGGATGAATAAAACTTTCTTTCCCACAGAAAACAATTAGTTGGTCTTTTAAGTTACTTTCAACTGACTGGATGTCCTTAGAGCTGAAAACAACTAAAACAACATTGTTCTCCAGAAAGAAACTGTTCTTATTATAAAGGGAAAACTTAAAATGAAAGAAAGAAAAGTTAACTGCAACAAACTAGTCAGAAAAACACCATTACTATCAAAAGGACCCAATTCTATCTAAACTAATAAAAAATACGATAATTAAACACAAACTTCACTAAAGTACTAAAATATGTCAACTTACGTGTCAGTTAAATAAAGAATATAAAAATTACTTTAGGAACTGCAAAGAGAAAACGGCACAATGACTATCCACTCATAAAAACCTAACTACCTACAGCTCTGACAACCCAAAGCCCTATTCAACAGAAATAGGTAACTATTTTAGAACACTAATGTCAACTGGATACAACAATCTAAAAACAGATACATGGAGTATGTGGGTTTGGTTTGTGTGATACATGAGATTTTTCTACAGTATAATTCATAGACTTGGCTCATGACAAAAGGTAAATTAATTCCCTGCTCTTGAAATGCAATATATTTCATGCATCATGCCCTCATACCTCAGAAGTCTATGATTCCAAATTTGCATCCAGATGCACATACACACATGCATTCATACACTAATGGGGATAGAGGGATCTGTAGTAGGGCCACTTTCACAATTTTTCTAAGAGCTATTGAGGATAAACAGACCATTTTGTAGGTTGAATTAAATACAACAAACTTCTTTAAAATATCCTGAGCACCATTATGCAGGCTCATCCTGGTTCAGTTCTAAAATATCTAGCATTAAAGGGTTTACAGCATCTTCCTTTGTAAGGTAATACACAGACTCCCTTTTTTGAGCAAACTGTAAACATGCAGAAATGTCTCCATATAACACCTAGGCATTAGTGTGGGCCCATAGAGAAGCACCTCTGATTTGACCATTCAAAACATAATGATGATCCTTAGGAAAAAAAAGGTTACTTCTAAAGCTACCTTCCATTTTGGCCATGACATGCCTACAGTAATTGTGTGGATGAATTTCATAGTATATTGTATGCCACTGCTGCAGATCAGCTTCTAACTAGGTAAAGGTTTTGGCCCATGAAGTTTAGCACATTTCCCTGCAAGGTGCAATAAGTTGCCATGTTAACTCTCATTCAGACTGCCTCCTGTATGCTTCAGTTGTCACTTTGATCCAGTTATTTGCCATTCTCTCATAAAAAAAAAATCTTTGCTGCTGCGCCATTTCTCCCTGCCCCATTAGTGACACACTGGCCACTGTTTTTGCACAGCATTCTTTCTGTTTGTTTTTTTTTCCTGAATGACAGTCCCTTACTCAACTTGAAATGTTGTATTCTATCCCACGTCAATTCTAAGCATCTCTAAAATTTTCTTCAAGTGCTAACAATAATTTTTCAGTCCATCCAGTGTCCCAAGAACTAATATTTATACTGTCTCCTCCGCACAAAACAGTCTTTGCTCAGACTCAAGCATGTTGGTATATTCCTCCTATGTGAATACCTTCTTTTCTGTCAGTGATTTCAGATAGACCATCATTACTGATGAGGAAACATTCATTGCAGCATCTAGGTAAATTTCCTTCCCTTCTTAGCAGCACCAAATATTCTAGGCACCAGCAAAGGACAGCTTGATTTAACAGTTCATACACAACAGGGCTGGTTCCATACAGGTAGCTTGAACACATTTTTAATAGTTCCTAGCACAGGGGTGGGTGTTAGTGGCATAATCTAGCATGGCATGCAATGGCAGAAAAAAAAGGTAGTGAAGGAGCCCTTTTATGCCATCAGTAGAGTTTCAGTTACCACCTCTGAAAGGTAACACCTTGATCCTTGTAGGATGAGAACATGATAACTGTTACAGCCACATTCCATGGACAGGAATAGCCTCTCATTTGTGGTAAAACATGAGAATACTTTGAATATTACAAGTAGCTCAGGATTCACTGGTGAGCATGAAAAATTATGGTAGGAAATTTGGACCAACAGATGGGCAGTGTGTACTAAGATGACATTCCTTTTGAAGAAGGTCAAAAGCATTATTTGAATTTCAACACTGTTAATGAATGTTTACTTACATTGCAGCTGAATGGTAGCAACAGTGGTCAAATACATGCAGTCAATAAAATAAGAAAATATACAGCAGATGGCAAGCAAAAAACTTCAACAGCAATCTTTTAATGCATTCAACATTTTTGTGGTGAAGGCAGGGAATATATGTTTTCCTATCTGTTTTTATAACACCTGTATTGAATTATCGTGCAAGACAAAGGCAAACATGCATTTATATAAAAGAAAACAAGTCATATTGACATGTTCCTACTCCTAGTTACAATTATAATACATCACTTTATTTTTTGTATAACTGTCATCAATCCAACATTACATAAATTGCTCAATTCGTTTTCCCTTAAGTATCAATTCTTCTCCAAAACATTATTTTGCATGTATCATTCTCACAATTTCCATTTTTTTTCTATGTAGTTTGCTCCTACTCTTTTCTAAGCATCTCAATTCCATTTATTTTATCTTTGTTACACTATTCAATACTTCAAATACTGCTAGCTTAGACTTTGAGTTCCATTTTCTAGTAATTGCTTTTTTGTCAGCCACCAGAATTAAACTTAGCAAGGCCTTACGATATCTAGGCAATTCAGATCTTGTATCCCAGCTCAAAAAAAAAAAAAAAAAAATCCTTGTATAGATCCATTTGCTTACCCACTATTTCTGACAGAGTATTTGTTGGGAATTACTGAAGTCTGCCAACTCATTACACTCCCCAAACATATATTCCCAATTAACTCTTTTTTCCCTATCACACCTCCAACATTTGCCATCTACCTGAGGAAAAATTCTTTGGAGTCTGCTTGGGGTATAAAAATACCTATTCAAGCACCTCCAAGAAAGAAAATCTAAATCTTCTAGACTCTCTTGCATACTTGGAAGCCATACATATGTCCTCTCATTGTTTCCCTGTGAACTGCTTATCCATTCTCTCTTTCCAATCTATTCGAACTTCCACTGATTGATTTCTATTGTTATCATGCAATATTTTTATGCCCTACTAATTATCCCTTTTTAACCTGCAGCTTCTGTTCTGAATTCAACTAAAATCTCTACCAGAGCAGGCCTTTCACTTAGGATTCCCCTATCCCTTTCTCTTTGCCTATACTCTGATATCAATCTCTGATCGGGAAAGCAGTCTCTAACTTACAGTACAAATGTCTTCTTGGCCTCTTCCCATTCTATAATCTTTCCCTTTCTAGTTATTTGCTCCCAATACTTCAATTCCATTGCCAGTTTTCTCCAATAAATTCCAGCCAGCTTTTGCATATTCTCTTTACCCCTACTTGCAGTCATCCCTTTATCCATTCCCATGTTGCCTTAGTTCTTAGAATACTTTCGGCTACTTTAGAAACACAATATTCTGTATGGCTGCTGTTATCCTCCTTAAGGATCTGCATCCAAAATCTCACTCTTTCCTTGTTTCTTGAATTTCCCGTTTCCTCATTCCTTTCCTTTTATATATCAGCCTTAAGTGTATAGGTCTAAAATATCCCTTCAAATCAGGTAATCCTGAACCACCTTGTTCTGTTGGACGGATCAACTTATCCCACTTTTCCCTTGCCCTCTTCTCTTCCAAATAAATTCCTTCAACTCTTTAATTACTATCCACAACTTCTCATCTGGTTGATAAAAAAATGAACCTGACCTGTATATAAAACTAAAAGGACTAAAAACATTTTCACTGCTTGTATAGTACTATCCAAATCCATAAAAAAGAATTGCTATCCATAAACAAGAGCCTCCAGTTTCTCAGTTTTTGAAATGTCTTTTGTTTAGTCTCTTCCCACATATCCTTAGCTGCTATAACAGAATTTGTTTTAATCTGTACTGTTAAATACTTCATTTTATCTTCACCCCCTAAATATGGGTATTGCTAATCCAATTCACATGTGGGTACATACTTTATAGCTATTGCCTTTGATTTATCTTCATTAATTTTATATCCCCAAAAGACTTGAAACTATCTCACAACACTGAGAAGTCATCTTCTGGTTTTATCAGGTACAAAATAATATCTTCAACAAATAAAGTCAACTTTTCTTGATTACCATATCAATTATATCCTTGAATTTCTCAGTCCCTTATTTTCTTTGCCATTGGCTCTAAATATAATGCAAACAGCAAAGGGGAAAGAGGACACCTCCTGTCTGGTTCCTCTCTTCAGACGCACCTTGTTAGGGAAGGAAGCCTCCACTTTATTTTTTGCCTCTGATCCCTTGTACATCCTCCTAATTAACCTTATTATTTTATCAGGGAATGAAAATCCTTCCATTGCATTACTCATAAAATCCCAGTTTACTGTGTTGAAAGCTTTCTCTGCATCAAGACTCACTAACAACAGCAGTACTTTCTTTCACTCTGCTTCCCCTTGGATCATCATTGCTCTGTTAAGGTTGCCAAATGTTTGCCTCCCCTCCACAAAACCATAATGATCCACATCTATCAATTATGGCAACATCTCTGCCATTCTTTTAGCTATTACAGACAAACACTCTATAATCATGGTTTAAAACTGAAATGGGCCTATATGAAGCTGGCTCTGATAGGTCTTTACCACCTTTAGGTATTACAGATACTATAGTTTTTTTTCCAGGATGTTGGTTCTTCTCTCCTTTTAAAATACTATTAAACAAAACTTTCCAGATCTTTATCACTTTCTTCCCCTCCTAGCTTCCAAATTTCCACAAGAATACCATCCATCTTTGCAGACATTCCTTCAGATTGATTATAAGTCATTGTTTTTATCTCATCTCCATATGTTTTCCAGTCTTGATTCAAGTTTTCAGATTCCTGCCTATATTTAGATTTAGCTGAACTGTTCAATAAAGCTTAGCACTAAACAATGCATCAGTTAGATGACCATAGACCTTTAACCACTGCTACTGCAGTTCGGGTCCTGAGCACGTCAGCATTCAGTGCTTGCAAATGTGTTTTTCTTCTGAATGACTTGCACATTTTCTGCTATTTTAAAAGATAGATTTAATTGTCTTCTTTGTTCCTTGCCTCCTTAAGATTTCTAAACGCTAAGCTTTTTCTAAATTTTAAAGCCACCTCATCTGAGAACCACAACATTTTCTTCTGCATCTTAAATTTGCAGATTGTTTTACTTGCATACTGGCTCTTCTGTGACTGCAGTATTTCTGTATTCTCACTGCCCATCTACTCCAGTTTTGTGTATATTAGAGCTATTCTGAATCAGAATAACATCCTCACATAGGTCTTCCTAACCACTTATAATGAGGCAAACTTTGTGCAAACCAACAAAATGGGAAAAAATTCTGATTTCAAGAGAAACCAACCGACCCAGCGATATAACAGCATGAAAATACTTCAACCAAGTGAAACGTCTGACAACCTTTAGAACAGGAATGGGGTAACAATTTGCACTGTTTTAGGGGAATAAGGAAAATCCCTAGTGTGGACACCTTTTTTTGGCTTGCATGAAAACACCCTGTACCTTTCATGAGCAGAAAGCCACTGTATCAACTGGTGTTTAAAATTTTAAAAGATGGGGCCACACAGACATGTACAAAGCCTCCTGTGAAGCTGCATGGCACAGCATTTTATTTTATTTATTTATTTTATTTATTTAAATTTGTTGACCGGGAGTGTCCGACTGGACGTAGGTCCATTTTCAGCAGAGGCCCGGGGAGAAAAGCTCCACAGTAAAATAAACAGACATGTAGTGCTTTAGTGGTCCTTTGGAGAAGGTCCAGCTGCCAGATCAGTTCATCCTGACAATTTCTGATCTTACAACACTTTTCATCTCAATTTTCCAACAGATGATATATTATATATTAGATGAAGGTCTCTCACATGTTCAGGGACAACAGCTGGCCACTGATATTCTAAACTGAGATGAAAAGTGTTGTAATATCAGAAGTTGTCAGGATGAACTGATCTGGCAGCTGGACCTTCTCCAAAGGACCACTAAAGCACTACATGCATGAAGCAAATCACTGATCTTCCCTTCATGCCACATATGTTCTTTTTACAAAGAAATGAAGAAATTCATGAATGGGTCTTGCTACCAACAGAAGTTCTGTAACTGGGACTGACAGCAACCTTAAATACTCACAACTGATGGCACAGTGGAAGCAGGAAAATGTAGTACAAGAATAACTCCATGGTCAGCAACTGCCCTACCTAACAGACCGATCAATGGCAGAATGTGTGAAAGAATGTACTAGACAAGTACCATCTAGTACAAGTAGAGATACACAATAAAACAAAAGAGGATGCCAGTCAGGGACTCGGAGGGTAATAACACAGCGATTCCAGCAGTCCATATCAGTAAAACCTTCTAGGCAGCAACTCATACGAAACTTACAGATCTACTAATGACCTACAAAGAAGGGTACTACACTGACCCATTTCGTTTATATAGTTTGCCCTGATTTTTTTCCTCTTAGAGGATGTGCGCATCAACAAGCTACCTAGAGACAATAAGGAAAAACAAACTACATCACTCACTTCCATACTGATTGTAACATGCTCAGAATGGAAGAATATGTTGTAAGGCCCTCACTGTTAAGTACAGCAGTATAGAATTATTTCACATTCTTCAGGTTTGTGTGCAGGTTCAAGCAACAGCAAAGCTCATGGTCACTGTCCCAAGAAACAATCTTTTCTTAATTCCATTAACCAAAAAGGGTAGTCTTTTTATCAATGCTACATATAAAATGGAAACATTTCAAATAAAGTGAAAGGTAGAGAATGACAGAATGCTGATCAGAAGAAAAATTAAATTTCACAGAGACTTATGAGAAGATGATAACAAAGCAATCTGAGGAGGAAGCAAGGGTCATCTATGTCAGTGCATAGGAAAGAAGAGAACCACAAAGATGCCTGTGTTAGGGGGGCATACTGCATACCTCCTTATGCAGTTTCTCCAGAATCCTTTCACCAAACAGGTTTAGTTTTAAGACGAAATATGATAAAAACAATATATTAGATTAAGATATATAATAAAACTGTAGCAACTGAAATATCAAACAGCTTGCATAAAGTACCCAGTTTCTCCAAGGTAACTAAACATGTAAGAGCTATTGTAAAGAAATTAAGTTTTTACAGCTGCCAACTTGCCATATGTGTAAAAAGTGTCACTTATGAAGGTTTTACAGAACATGTTGCCAAATGTGTGCTATGGACAACTCTTGAAACAGTAATGCATAATTTTCATTTTACGGTTTTTGCTTTTAATCATTCAGACTTACTTGTAAACAGTTCGGAGAAAAGTGCTCATTCTTTGAAAACTTTCTCTCAGTTCATTGTACTACATACAAATTGCATACAATGCTACTACTTTCATATAATTTAACAGTATAATATGAAATGATTCATCACTGTCCAGCAATTCATATAATACAAATAAAATGACCCGAAGCTGTCCCACATAAAAACACATTTTTTTACAGTAAAGAGTATGACATTTTAGAAAGAACAGTGTAGCTGCCTTAAAGCAACTCGAGTTAAAAAGTCAATCTTTTCACAGATTTCCTCTGTTTAAATTTTCAAATGAACTTTCATTGTCTACATTTGCTTTGAATAACAACTTATCTTAATTATTTCTAGTACAATGGTAATCATAATTAAACAGAAGAAAATGCTTTGGTCACAATTGTTTTCACATGTTTTACAATATTCATTGTACAAAGCTAGCAAGTAAAGAAAATGGTTAAGCATTCCTGACACACAGCACAAAAGGTAACCAATGAATTGTTTCAAATCTCTCATGAAGATAGTGGCATGGATCTCCAAAAAAACGAACAAAAATAAAATGAAAAGCGGTTTATGTTTTGACATTTGTGGCACTTATATGACATTATTTCTGTAAAAATAAAAGCATGATAATGGTTAATACTGCTATTCTAACATTTTAGTAATACATTTTAGTTATTATTTTTTCTTTATTTTACAGTCTGTTAACTGGGATAGTCCCAATAGGCCAGTAAGCCTCTTTTCAGGCAAGACCCTAGGTGGCATTCATGTTTACATTTAGTCAAATATCCACTGTTTAATATTATTATTCTAATAACAAAAGTGAAGTGACGTACAAGAAATTGTAACAAACCTGAAAACCAGGTCTTTATAAACTAAAGAGTTTCTCAGACTTTTACTGAAGGCAAAACAGGATGACCATCTGGAGTGGCTGGCCTTCCTCCAAAGCTTACTCTCCAAGTAGTTAATGCAATGGCTCTTCCAGTCACCTGGCTCATTAACCTTTCTCTACAACAGTGAACCTAAACAAATTTTGAAATGATGCCACAACAGTTGCTCTGTACTGAGACAGAGCAGTTGTGATTGCAAATTACAGAGGTAGTTTGATCCACAGTTGGCTGGCCAAGATTCTCAAAAGGTGGTACAATGCAACAAATCACAGGACTTGATAAACAGCAACCAACACAGTTTTACAGGCAAACACAGTACTCATGTAACGTAATACTTATTAAAATTACAAACAACTTTAAGACAAATGAATATAGGAATGTAACACAGGTTTCTAAAACACACATCCAAGGCATGTGTCTATCAGATTTAAGCATAAAAACAAACAACAGGACTTTATTGATCATTACCTTCTTTTGAACAAAATGGTTTGACTTGGCCTGGATAAGCATTGCATCAGTTGTTTCTCTTCAGTGTTGCAATGCTCTTCACCATAGGGATCTCCTGCCAAGGATAGCCCGATATCTGGCCAGTATACCAAAGCTTTTAGATCTTGTATGCAGCGTATGTCATGCGTATCCACATTCAGGATATAGAGCATAAAGGTGATGCATGGACACAGTTACCCAGAAAGGAATCGTCCCAGTAGAGAACAGTTTGCATAGGACAAAAGAGGTTATACACATCCAGAAGGAGAAAATGCAGATGAAAAAGGGAGACTCTTGGCCAGGACAGAAACCAAAACAAAGCCCAAAAGAAAAAGGGGAATGGAGGGAGGGAACAAATACTGCAACAGTGAAGACAAGGACATCTACTGCTACAGTATGATTTTACACAACTGTACTATGTCCTTCTGTATCACTAATGCAGTATTCTTCACTATAGGGGGAGTACAAAAGCTCAGGAAAAGGACTGGGAAGTGGAATGCTGGGAAAAGTCCTCAAGAACTCATGCAGGATGGCTCTAGCAAAACCTACTCTGACACTAGAAACCATATCCAATTTATAGTGTGTAGTAAAGGTATGCACTGAAGACCAAGTAGCAGTTTCAAGGATGGTATTAGTGTCTAAACCCTTGAAGAAAGCATCAGAAGAGGAAACAACCTAATGGAATGAACTCTGACAGAAGTAGACAGGCATTTGCTATGAAAGGAATAACAAAAGGAAATGGCCTTAGATACCCAGGAGAAAACTGTTTGCTTAGAAACAGCCAAACCCAATGACCTAGGATAAAAAGAAACAAAAAGCTGGTCAGACTTACGTATGGCCTTAGTTTTATCTAAATAATACCTGGGCCGTCTGTGCAAATCTGAGATATGTACGATCTTCTCATTAGCAGACTGAGGAGAAGGAAAAAAGGAAGCGAGTTGTACTGCCTAATTCAAAGACAACTCATTAAACCATCTTGGGCATAAAAGGAGGATTAGTACAAAGGGACACCCTGTCCCTATGAAAAACAAAAGAGGAGGGATGACCATAAGATACTGGAGCTAAAAAAACTTCTGAGCAGAAGTAACAGCTAGCAACAAAACAGTCTTCCATGTACAATGTTGCAGAGAAGCTGAACCTGCAGGCCCAGGAGGAGCCAGGGATAATTTTTCTAAAACAAAATGAAGGTCCCAAGGATGAGAAATAGGCTTCCTTGGGGGTCTGAGATGCAAGACACTTTAAGAAACTGTTTGACCTCAAAGCTA
Organism: Protopterus annectens; assembly: GCF_019279795.1. Classification (NCBI taxonomy): domain Eukaryota; kingdom Metazoa; phylum Chordata; order Ceratodontiformes; family Protopteridae; genus Protopterus; species Protopterus annectens. The sequence goes on along the minus strand of NC_056747.1, from coordinate 686,388,564 downwards.
GAGGCCTAAGGAGGATTCAAGGACAGACAGGTAGAACTAGCTGACAAATGGGCCTTTACAGAAGAATAGGCCAAGCCAGACTGCAGCAACTCACGAGAACCAAAAGGACAGCCACTGAAAAAGGGTCCTGGTTATGAACATGGCACCAGACAGAAAATCTTTACCATATGGACATATAAGACTTTCTGGTTGGAAGTTTTCCTACCTTCTGTAAATCCCTGAGCACTTCCTCAGAAAACAGGTGCCTAAAATGGATCAAAACCTTATCACCCACAGTGTCAGTTGAAGAGTGGACAAGTGAGGATGGATGAATGGCCCTCTGTCCTGTGTGAGGAGGTCCAACTGGAAAGGTAACTTGTGGTGATTGCCCCTGGCCAGATGCATTAAGAGGGGGATCAAGTGCTGTCTTTGCCAAAAGGGAGTCACTATCAAGATTTTTGGAAGTCCAGCTGAATCTTCTGCAGATTCCAAGAAGTAGGGGAAGAAGAGGGAAGGCATAGAGCAACATCCCCTTCCAAGGAAATGAAAGGACATCCTTCTTCCACATCAGATGGCAAGGAACTCTGGGACAGAAAAGAGGGAGCTGCATGCTCAGAGGGTAGGCAAAAAGATCTACCCAAGGAATATCCCACCAATGGACTATGTCTAAAAAGACGTCTCTGTGAAGCATCCATTTATGGGCCTGTGTTTTGGACCTGCTCAAAGTGCCTACCACTAGATTGTGCTCTGAAGGAATATAGTCTGCCTGAAGAGTTAACTGATAACTGACTGATCCCAGGCCTGAAGAGCCAGCCTGCAGCGAAGGTAAGACTTTGTGCCTCTCTGTTTGCTGATGTACAACATCACTGTGCTGTTGTTTGTGTAAACCTTCAGATGACCTGGAGACAGTCTTGGGAGAAAAGCCTGAAAGACTAGAATCAGGGCACTCATCTCTTTGATGCTGATATGGTCTGACTACTGAAGGGGGGGCAAAGAACTTGAACTTTCAGGTGACCACAAGAAGCCTCCAACCCCATGTCTGAAGCACTGGTGAACAGTTGATGAGAAAGAACCGGAGGCTGAAAAGGCAGACCTGGGCTGAGGGTAAGTTGCTGAATCTACTACTGAAATTCCTGCTTCAGACATAGAAGGACAGGCACTCTGAAATCCAGAGGGTGGCAATGCTGAAGCCAAACTGACTTGAGGTGTCAGTGAAGCTTCTGCATGTACAGTCAGGTAAGAGGGAGCAACGGAAAGAAGAGGCCATGAATCCCATGCCTCGAAGAAACTCTGCAGCTGGAACAGAAGGCAGAGGAAGAAGAGACTGAAAGAAAGCTGTCAAGGACAGAACATTTGGAGTTGGAAGAGAGGCCAACATCAGCACTGTCTGAATCCTGCAACCCAGATACACATGATCTTGCGAGGGAGTCAGGACATACTTTTGGAAGTTGATAGTGAACCCCAGACTCTGAAGAATAGATATGGTGAACTCGAGATCCTGTAACAGGCAACTGGAAAAGGTGGCTGAATCATCATGTCATCTACATAAGGAAACATTTGAATGCCTTGGAGTCTGCAAAAGACAATCATAGGCATTTTGTGAATACTCTTGGGGCAGTAGAAAGGCCAAAGGGAAAAGTAGAGAACTGAAAATAAGAGGATGAAACAGAGAAACATAAAAACTTCATGAAAAGAGGGTGAACTGGAAAATGAAGATAAGCATTCTTCACATCCAAGGACACCAGAAAAGCCTGGAGTATTAAGAGAGGAAACAGGGTTTGAAGAGTAAGTATCCAAAGAGAAGGAAACTTGAGAAAGGTGCTGAACAAGGAGAGATCCAGAATTGGTCTCCAAGTGCCCTCCTTTCAAGAAACCAGGAACATCCTGAGTAAAATCCCTTTCCTACTTGGGAAGAAGGGACAGGCTGAAAAGTTTTCTGGGCCACCAGGGACCCAAGCACCTCTGAAAAGATAAGAAGTTGTTCCAGAGGAGGTTGGAGAATGCATGAAAAAGGAGGGAGAGACTTTCACACCATGAAGTAACCCAGACAGATGATAGAATGAGCCCAAGAATCCAAGGTTATGAGATACCAGTTTGGAAGACAGAGGGAGAGTTGAAGGGACAAGGGAACCTGACCGAGGGGAAGGGGGGGCAAGATGTCAAAGAGAAACAGACTTGTCAGATAAGTGAGACTGCTGGGTCACAGAATCCCAAGGTCACCTACCACTCTTCCTGCCTTTAGTGGCCTGATAAGGTTGACTGTGAACAAAAGCAGTCCTTGCAGGATAATTCCTCTGGAACTTAGGGATAGGAGAAAATATGTTTAAGGTCCTGCAAAGCCTTTCTTTTTTCTTGAAGAGACAAACATTTCAGCAGCAGGAGTCCCAAAAAGGTTTTTATTATCCAAAGGAGCATCCAGCAACTTGGCCTTAATGTCCAATGATAAAGACTGCGGATGAAGTCAAGAGTAATGCCTCATGACAGACCAAAAGACAGCAGTTCTGGAAGAGGCACCAGCAGCATCATAGCTGCACTTGATACAATGGTGAGACACTTGAGAGGTAAAACTAAAAAAAAATAAATAAATAAATAAATAAAGTGGAAGATTTACTTGCAGAATCAGGGAGATCAGAAATAATCTGACAAGCCTGGGCAGACAAGGCCAGAGCATATCTGGTCATGTGGTCAAGTAACTGATAGCTCAAAAGGCCTGGTAATTGATAGCTCAAAAGGCCAATGTAGAAGCAGAATAAACCTTCTTACCAATCCTCTCTACTACCCTACAATCCTTATCTGAAGGCAGAAGCTTGGAAGAGGGAAAAAGTTTAGAAGGATTGTCAGAGGAGACTGACACCACAGCAGGTTACACAGAAGAACGCTTAATAAAAAATTGACAAAACTCTGGAACATTATAGCTGCAATTTCTTTGGAGCAGGAGCTGAGAATCAAGAGACTTAAAAGCAGCTATAAAGGTGTCCAACAAAGCAGCCAACCCAGGAGGTACTGCAGAAGGTTTAGGAGTGTCTACCTGAAGCAATTGTATAATACCTTTTCTGGATATTAAGACATCTGAGAAGAAGCCCACTTAAAAATATTTCATTATTATAGCTACTGTGTCCCAAAAAGACAATTCCTCAAAAGGAGACTCTGACTATTGGACTCCACTTCTTCAGAACCATAACCCAAAGTCAAAGGCATCTGGGAAGAGTAAGACAAGGACCCTTCATCAGTCTCTGAATCCTCATTTGAAGAATCACAATCCATAAGTCATTTGGAAGAAGTTAAAAGTTCAAGGAAGAGGAGGCACAGAAACCCCTTGAGGCGGCTTCAGGGCCATTAAGGCATTAAACAGGTTCTGAGTAAGATCCTACCATTCCCTTTCAGGATTCCTTAGGGTATACAGAAATATGCTTAGTCTTCCATTTTTTCTTGGTAGGGAAGTCAGCCCTAAGAAACACTGCAGGTTTCCAAACTCTGACAGGATGCAATAAGAGTACCCAAAACCGCTTCCCTGATCAGAATCTACGAGATCCCTCTAGCACCCTCCAAGATAATCAACTGCAGTTCCCACTTGACATCCGGACCAGATGCCTGCAAAGCCTCAGAGGACATGTAAAAGGAAGAATCCCTGCTAGTCTCTGACAGAGTCATAGCAGAGGAATCCACTGCAGACACCATACAGCCAAGCGCTATCACATGCTTTTACAGAAATGTTTGGTGGATGCTGGGCTGATTTCTGGGCCTTTTTCTTACTTAACAATACTTCAGGGATGATTGATTTCATCATCCTATTTTAGGCTAACAGTTTAAGCCTCTGGTTCTCTAGCTAGATAGCCGGGAAAACAACTGGCTTCTAAGGGTTTTAGGCAAAAACGCCTTGCAATGCTACAGGATGTATGGTAGTGAGAAGCACCCAAACAAAAAAGACACTGTTCATGAGAATCCTTATGCGAAAATCTGTCTTCCCATGCTGACATTTTTCCTTCTTGGATTATGAACTCCAGATGAGAACAAGACCAAAAGAAAAAAAGAGACCCCAGCGGGGTACTTATTTGATGGCTAGGTATTCAGCACAGCAAAGGGCATCCAAACCAACAAGCACTGATGGTGTTCAAACTGGTTGTAAAGTTGTTCTCAGTAACAGCGTCCATAAGTCACCTTTATGCCCTATGTCCTGAACGGGGAGCATATGTGTGACATACAGCGCACACAAGATCTAAAGGCTTTGGTATACTGGCCAGACGTTGTGCTATCTTTGGTAGGACATCCCTATGATGAAGAATACTGCATCAGTGACATAGAAGGACATCACTGTTGATAGGAAAAACTTTACAGGACAGGACAGAGAACATTACATATCACTAGTGGCTAGCCTTTTCATTAAATAATGAGAATAATGCCTTCTCAATAAAAAAAAACTCTTAAGTGATACACTGGCAAGCTTAAAATTAACATAAAACCCAGTTAACTCCACCAAATGTGCAGAAACACATTCCTCCACACTACAGCAGCATGTACATAGCTGCAGGGATGCAGCTGTACCCTGAATGAACAAATGCAGAGCAAACCATAGAAACCATCACACATGGCAGACCCACAAAATCAGCAAGCTTTATAATAAAAGTAAAAGAATCTTGACCAAAAGTAAGAAGAGTAAGTCCAAGAATGCTAGAACCCTTGTCACTGAAATAAACACACTGAAGAGCTTAATAAAATCCAACAGAGCCAAGTTTGAGGCTAAACGATCCACACAAGTCAAGACAATCACAAGCCACTTTTATAGTTATGTTCGTAATCTCAAAACCACAAGCTAGGAGCAGTCACTGAATTCTCAAATGATTTAGCCATCCTGCAGGAAGGTTTGTCCCAAATAAACAACTGGTGTCAAAATCAAAGACTGAAACTGAATGCTAAAAAATGCATTACTGTATCTTTTGCGACGTCATCTATCCCAGGGAATTACCACAATAACAATACACCCTTAACAGCTGACTCACTTGTTTGGGATTTCGGAACTTATGTGGGCAGTGACCTAAATTTCGGCCAACATCCATCCATTGGTTAAGAAAGTCATTCACTATTGCACAGCTTATAAACAAAGGCATTGTGTCTAAATCTAGGAATGTTATTGTCCCTCTTTAATCAGCCCTCATTAGGCCAACTATTGAATATATTGTCCCCTTTGACATGTATCTGTCCAGACACATGTAACCACTAGTGCACCCACAGAGATACCTTACTAAAAGCATACAAGGCCTAAACAATATGTCCTACCTGGACTGACTCAAACCCCTGTCACTATACTTGGTATCCTACAGACTAAGAGTTGACCTGTGTCTGGAATACAAGGCATCTGCTGACCCAACAGTGATGGATTTACTGCACATCAGCAAGTCAAACGGCATCACAAATACTTGGTATAGGATTCTAAACCTCTTCTCCAACATCAACAGGATGGTTTGGAGGGACAGGTATATCTTGCAGAGGATACCACTAATCTGGAACAGACTCTCCATCCACATAAAACAAAGTTCAACCCTGTCTATACTCAAACACAACTTGGATCCATAGATGAGAAACAGAAAATTTACCCCAGGACTGCTTCTTGTACTACTAATGGACAGAGACAGCTCCTAAATGCTTTATTCCATGCATGGACCCCCTCAGATTATCTATGGTATGATTCAGTTATTCTTAGCAAGGTTAACATATAATTATCGACCATGGGATGGGAAAGGCCAATCTCTAACCAAATTGGATAGGTTAATTCAAGCACAAAAACGGAAATTGGCTAGGCTTAAAATGTCTCACAAGGGCAGCTAGCCTAGTACTTATCCATGAACCTATAAATGAAATCCAGAATTCAGATGTCACATTTCAACTTGACCGGTAGCCTGGATTTTCTGCTCATTTATATCAAACTAATGCCAAGGCTTTCTGTAAATAGGTTGCCTATATAGGACTACTATTACTTACTTTGTCAGAGAGTACAATACCTGTTACACACACGCCTCTGTCCTTTTATGGCTGCAATATTACTTACCCCTTTCAAAAGGGCATTTGACATTTGGAAGACAAAAACAAAGGTGTTTTCTGGCTGCTTATTCATTTATTTATTTGATGTTTTTTTTTCTTTGTTAACCAGGGCAAGACACTCATCTCTCTGGACCTATTTCATGTTCAGCCTGGGTTGACAAACAGGGCAGGAAAATAAGCATGTAATTTGGACATTTGACACACAGAACAGTACATTAAGAGGGTTACCGGGCATATATTAAATAGCATAAAATAGCAAATATCTGTATTAAGGTTATTAAGTCCAAACAATTTTTGAACAGGAATTGTGGTGTGGTTTTTGACATTGGTTTCTTTGCAAATTGCAGTAGTGACTGGGTAGTTTATCTGGCCTCATGTAGTTGCTCTGTATTTTATGTAGGACAGACATCAAGGCCACTTAGATTGCAGATCTCTGAGCATCTAAGTGACATCAAACATAAGAAAATTAGTAATGCTTTGTATAAGCACACTATTAAAACACCCCACAGCTTCATTCAACTTTATGATTATTGATAGGATCATGGGTAACAGATCCAATAAAGTGGGATTGAATTCTATCTTGAATACTAAAGAGAAAAAATGGATCATTAAATGGGTGGACTATTTCCAGCCGGATGAAATGAATATTTATGAGGTAACCAATCACAGTATGTAATAAGTTTATAGTACTGTATAAAAGGAACAAATTAATGTTTTTGTCTTTAACACTGATGAAGGCTAGGAAAATATTCTAGCCAAAACTGGTCTGTTCTTTTTGTTCTTTCTATGTAATATAATAAAATATATTTTTACAGCACACAGTTTGCTGGCTCATTACTTCTTTTAGCATGTTTAGCTATATTCATGTAGTTAATAGGGTAACCATTTAAAATATCAGGACCCGCCAGAGTAAGTCCTGAAATACAGACAGTGAAAAGCTGAAAGAACGTACTTACATTTACCAAGTCCAAGATGCCATTTTTTTTAATATTCCCTTTTCTCCAAGATATAGCGATCTCAGAGTTGGCAGATATAAGTTTGGGGGGGGGGGTTCCATCGTCTTTTCTTTTTTAGCTTGTCAACACTGCAATTCGAGTGCTGACATTTCAAAAAGGGAGTCAGCTGGTGGGATACTAGTTTTTCAAATATTTTCCTAGAGTAGGTAAGCATTAATACCGGCTTGAAATCTCTTGAAGTGGTGGGCTTAGAACTTTTAGAACTAACCTAACTACAGTTATTTTTATTCTGTGGGCACGAATCATGAATCTACTAGTCAGGTAGATGCCAATAAAAAAAAAAAAAAACACTAGTCCTGCTTATTAGCAAAACAAAAACAAAAAAAATAACTGACAAAATGGAATACACTGACCACAGTATGTAAGATTAAGCACTTTCATCTGATTGTTACTCTGAAAGTTCTTCAGAAAAACAATTATAAAAACAAATATTTAAACAATTACCAAGAACTACCTGGTACATTTCCACTTATCAAACAACTCTATTTGACACACAAAATTAAACTATATAATAACTCTTTTAATCATCTTCAAACTTGTGCCAATAATTTCAAAACACTCCTGACAGGGAATCATTTAGACCTGGGTATATAGTGCCATTTAACCTTAGCTGGCACACAAGTTCATATTTTCATAATAAAGTGTTGTGGTCACCTCCCCTGTTATTTAATTCAATAATATCCAATACAAAACTTCCAAATATTTTGAAACCATTACACTATCCCAAAAATGTGGTAACTGCCCCACCACTCACGATAAAGAGTACTGCAGTAAAAATGGACTGTTTACATAATGAAGAGATTTGTGATTCAAAGCCATATTAGCCACAATGACGAAAGACCTCATTATCTGCTAATTTGCATGAATCTGAATGGCTGTTACTGTCGTGAGTATAGATCAGCACTTTCCTGCAGAAGTGAACACTGTCAGCCCATGCATTGTGTTGGTATAGGCATCCCCTCAGTCACTCTCCCACACATATACACAAAGCAAATCACACACACACACACACACACACACACACACACACACACACACACACACACACACACACACACACAAAATACCTGGCCCTGTATTCTTACAACATCCTCCATGTCTCGGTTTTCCTGCCCTGGTAAACACTTGATGATAGTTATACTGCCATACAGTATAATTTCACACTTCATATCCTTCAGCAAATGCATGCTAGTGTAAAAGTATTCCAGCAACTTCATAACCTTTTAACGGTATATCATTAAAATCCATCTCTTTTTGCGTCTTTGTTCCACCATTAATTTTGGCTTTGTTTAGATGTCTTTTGCTACAAGGTTGACAGGAATACTGATATGTGTCCTGTCCCTATCCCCCTTAATTCATGAACTGCTGTAGCACTGAATAATGTCTGAGATCCTCATTATATGGTTAAAAAAAATTGCACCACTAACCTGTTAGTTACTGCAGTGGGCTAATGCTGATGTTTTCTGTGACAAGGGTGCCTAGTTTGCATACCTTTCACCCTCCTCTGTAAATTTTCTTGTTTTTAATGAGTTAAAAACAAAATAGGATTGGATTCCTTTTAGTGCCTTTTAGGGACATTATTTATGGCATCCTCATAATAACGCGGCTGGTAGAGGTTATAGTTAAAGAGAAGCCCTATTTATGGCATCCTTCATAACCCGCGGTGGTGGTGCTGCGGTAGCATTGTCACCTCACAGTAAGACGCTGTCCAGTTCAATTCTCAGCTAGAGTGTCTTCTGCGTGGAGACATGCGTGAATGGCGTACCGTCGTTGAAGGTTGTGCGTCAGGGCTGGTAACTCGGCATGTAAAAACTCAACTACCAATCATTAGCGGACCGGAGTTCTGCTGTGGCGACCCCTAAACAGCAAAAGCCGAAAGATACAAACAATTTATGGCATCCTTCATGTCTACTGGCTCCCTACTCCCAGATCCACAATATTTTTTTTTAACTAAATGCTATTAAGGGACACTATATAGAGCTTCCCCTGGTGTCTAGAGGTTCTATTCCCCTAAATGCCATTAAGGCATGAGATGTAAAAGTTATCCCTGGTGTCTAGTGTTCCCCACACAATCCCTGCTATGTTTAAATGTCATTAGGGAACGAATGTAAAAATTATCTGTAGTATCTACGGGTTCCCCCAACACAACAATGCACTGGAAAAAAGTTCATGATGGTGTTTTTATTATCATTATATTCCTATAAAAAGGTCTTTTAACCCCGTTTTTAAACCCAACTGCTGGCCAAATTCAAATCCATCAGACACCAGTTTAGAAATCTTGACTGCCTTGCCTTTAACTATGTTCTTTTTAATGTGTGCCGGATGGCAGTTGGTTACATATAAATAAAAATTACTGAAAGTGGACTTTCTAAAAATTATCGGCTAAAAACTTTGATTGTCCAAATCCTTGATCAATTAGATATCTAAAACTTTTAAGCTTAGTTTTCATCTTGAAATAGTTGGTTGAACTATTCATATAATCAATAAAAATCAGTTTCTTTGCTCCTCCTGTCCATAAAATAATAAAAAAATATACATATATACTGCAAATAAAGCACACAAAGTACTGCATGTACTATGTGTTTAGATAAAACATTATTCTCCCAAACTCCTAAACCAGTAGTGGAGTAAATGTGAGCTAGTGCCGCTCCCACAGCAACACGATTTGACAATAATTGTATATTTTTAAATCTAAAGCAATAATATAACAATCAAGTTGATCACAGTAGCTGCAAAATCAGAAAATCCCTAAAAATGTATAAACCAACTTTAGATGGAATTGCAGTGTACAAATCCATCCCATAAGAATTTATGAAAAGAGTTTTCTCATCAAAGGGATCTTTATCTCCACTTCACAATTCAACACCTTCTTCCTCACTTCTAGGCCCACTGGCAGGAAAGGCCAAGGCAATCCAAGGACACACTGGAGTGATTGTATCTATCAGTTTACCTGCAAATGCCTCCAGGTTCATTAGGATGAGCTGGGGACTGCTACTGGAACCGGTGTGTCTGGTTTACCTTGCTCAGCTTACTACCACCACAACAAATGATTTTGAGAATAAATGGATATTATAAATACACACACACAAGTACAGAATTCTCAGGTCATTTACTTTTTAAGTTTCCTATGACAAGCAACACTTCTCAGAGAATTTTATATGTACCCTGAGGATTCACACTGCCTAGGTAAACCCTGAAGGCTTTGCAAACAGGTTTGGCTGACATAGAACACCTCACTGTATTTATAAACACCACCTCTTCCATTACTCTCTCTGTATAATGAACAGAAGGCATCAGTTTCTGAGAGTCACATATACCATTTCTTACTAGTCTTGCTTCTGTTAAGATACTGCCTCAGGCACAAAAAGACTGTCAATGTTTCATATTAGCAAAACTGCCCAATACCATCCAGTCCTGTAAACTGCAGAATCCTCCAAACATTCACCCCAGCCTAACAAGGAAGACCGACAGCTGTCAAAAGATGGACAGAGGAATGAATGGGTGGCTCTCCTTGCACTGACTGAAACCCCCTAATTAAATAATTAAAATAGTCGTATTAGAGAAGTGGATAGTGTAGCAGGAGGAGTTGTAATTCTACCAGCAAGCTGCTCTCCCACCACCTCAGATTCTTAAGTGCAAGCATGTAGCTCTGTCCTCTACAGAACAGTGTCTGCTTACTTCAGCTCTAGACAGCATACAATATACTCACCTCAAGCTTAAATCACATGCCTTGGCTGTCAGTTCATGCCCCACTGTGCCTCAGAGTGAAGCTTGTACAATAAGCTGATGCTGTGCAGCAAACAACTGATGATACGGCATGATCTGAAGCAGACAATGCCATATATCACTTTTGGTGAAGGTGAAGGACACTACAGAGACAGACCTGCTTAGATATTCTTTGGAACTTGAGCAATGTCACAGATAGTCATGGTTAATGAAATGCGAACTTAATCCTTAAATTGCTAGAAACAGCAACATCATTTTAAGAACAAATACATTATCTTTCAAATGAATTACTTTAGATGTACCTTGATGTTTATTTTCCACTTGCTGAAAAAATGCTCATATTCACACACACACATGCATATATGTACACTTGCTGCTCTGGCTAATTATTCACAGTGACGTGCTCTGCTGAGCCGCCCAGCAGAAGAACACCTGTTCTTTCTGTAAGCCTAGTGCTTGCTAAAAATGATTAATTGTAGCTTCAACATACTTATATACATGTGAGTATGTTCGTGCAGTGTGTCAGTGATTAAACTACACAGTTATTCAAAGGGATGAGCCATTTATGCAGGTGTGTCTAGGGAGAACAAAATGGAAAAAAATTCAGGTAAATGTCGAACAGGGCAGCAAAAGAAATAGAAACGCTGAGAAATATCTTAAGTGATATGATTATATACATCTCTGAGCAGTTTAAAGGCCCATCAGGCTTAGACAAACTGTTTGCCATCAAACAGCCAGGTGATTAATTGTCATTTTAAAACAGCAGTGACACACTCCAAACAAGAAGACTGGGTATTCTGAGCATCATTAAAGGAATGCTGCTTTAATTTGCAATTACTAAAATAAATTCTAAAGACTTAGTGAAATTACTTAGTCTACAAAGGTACTTCTGCAGATCAAGTTTAAATATCCAACTAGCAAGATTTGGAGGCCATTTTACCCTGCAGGTTTAGGCACTACTGGCCTAAGGACTAGCTCCCAGACCACCCACCCACATTTAAAACAAATCCTCGCAGACATTGGAATATATCTTGATCATTCTGCAACATGTCTGTTTTCTTTAGTTAGGAAATTTTATGAAAGCTGTGATGGGCTAAGGGACAAAGTAGTCCTGTGAAATGTCTCTCTAAGGCCAAGTTAAGAGCATTCAAACTTAACAGAAATGAATCGGGCAGGAAGAATGTCTCCAAGGGATAACATCGCATAGAGGATTATGACTGCATATGTGATTATAACCAGTTGTTTCTGTGTTCAGGACATAGATGAAAAGAAATTCACCTTGAGGCAAATTAAGAACCAGATGACAGAACCAGAAAACACAAAGCAGAGCAGATGGACTGTTGAGATTGCCCAAAAAACCCCCACTAATTATAAGCACTGGTAATCCAGAAGAGCACGTGCAATTAAAATAAACCGCAATGTCTGCTACAAGATAGCGACTTACAATGTCTCACTAAAGCTCCAAGGACAGCAAGAAATGGTTACGTGGAAGCAGAAAATGTAATTGGGGGGGTGCATAATCTTTATTAAGGAGATTGCTTGAGGTAACTTGTAGAAGCTCAAAAAGGCAGAGAACAGGAACACTTAGAAGAGAGCATGTGAAGTCACAGGATGTCTTGGTCTAAAAATAGCCACTCGACTACAACTAAAAGCAAGCCATGACAGAAAATGGGTGTCAGTGCAGGTACATGAATTAGCAAACTGTCCAAATGGGTAACTACTACTTTTAAGAACAGTCTCTAGTCTCTGAGCAAATTGACAGAAAATGGACCAACACACAAATGGAAAGCAAAAAGTCTGCCGGGATAAGTGAATGATATAAAGGTATGCTGGAGTACTGAACTACTTCAGTAGAACAGTCTAGAAGATAAGCAGGCATCTCAACCTTGACAAGACAGATGAAGTCACACAGGTCCAGTAAGGATACAAACATCAAGTAAAAGCAGGTAAATGGGCTATGTAAGCCAAAATGCAATGAACCCAAACCAAAAAGGAAAATCTTCAAACAGTCCCAAAAGGCAGTCCAAGTTGAGTATAATGCAGTATAAGTGCTACGGGAAATAAACCACTGGTTTGTCCTACATGTGGCTGAAGCATAAATGGTTGACTATTATCTCACCAGTTTTGCTTGCCTTAAGTCTTCTTTACCTGGTCATTATTTCTGATTTGACTAAGACAAGCTTGCAATTTAAATTGCTTTCTTGCAGGTATTTTTTTCTTTGGGAAAGAGTCCACGCTGACAATCAGCCCTCCTTGTGATATACTGCCCCATTCATTTCTCAGAGAGTTACAGTCGTTCCAGGTCCATATACTCCCTTTTGAGGCAAGATCCAATTACACAAGCCATCATCTGGGCAGATATCAGAGCTTTTTTTTTTTTTTTGCTTTTGGCTCCAGTTCTACACCCTGGTGACTGACAGTGTCACCTACATCACTGCAGATGGTTCTGCTCTGTTCTCTCGACATGTGTGCTTAAACAACCAACCAAACAAAACACACACACACGTTGCATAGATCCACCATCACCAGCCTGGCAGGACCAAGCTTATGACCCCAGTCTATGGCCATAACCACTGCTTGCAAACTTCCATGTGTATGAATCCCTCTGCCAAGACAGATTTGCTAATGCCCATGTTCATTCTCAATCTCCCCTGCAGAGCTCTTCCAGCACCTGAGCCGTTATCCAAACTCAGGTCATCTTAGTCGCAGTCAGTGCTTTATCCTTCTAGACTACATAGCAGGGGATCCACCTGCATAACATTTTTTCTTTTGCCCATGGTTGTGTGACCAATAAATCAGTATCTCTGAATAAACAATATTTAATTACTGACTGGGTGGTGTTTAGGGAAGATGGTATGTTAATCAACTGTTTTTTAAACGCCTTCATTGAATTAACACTTGAGACATAGACAAATTTACATTTATATAGAAGCAATCAAACTGTATTAACAAGTTTATGTTTACAAACATTATACTTCACATATATTGCTCTATATCATATAACATAAGCAACATTACATACATTTTTCAATTCCTGCCTTTTTTTAAATAAGAAACATCTTGATTAAACCATCACTTATGATACAGGCAATCATACATTTATAAAAATGAAAACAAACCACACCGACACAACTCTAGCTGCAAGCATTTTATATCACAACCCATACTGACACACTCCCAGTTGCAAACATTATACATCACTTATAATCCACCAATCATTTTCAGTCAAACATTACATAGCTCATTTAACTCCTGCCTTTTTTAAAACCCATTCCTTCCCTGTATGTATTGTTCCCACAGTTCCCATTGTTCCCTATGTAGTTTGCTCCTACCCTTTTCTAAAGATCTAAATCCAAGTTGTTTTTATCTCTGTTACTACATTCACTACTTCTAATATAGTTGGTTTAGATTTTGATTTCCATTTTCTAGTAACTGGTTTTTGTCAGCTAGCATAATTAGACGCATCAAGGCCTTACCATGTCTAGGCAATTCCGATTCTGTATCAAAGCTCAGAAAAATCATTTCCCTCATCACACCAATCTGCCCACCCATCATCTCTGACAGTGCATCCTGCAGGGAATCCTTAAAGTCTGCCAACTCACCTCACTCCCAGAAAATATGTTCACAATCACCTCTTTCTTCCCCATCACATCTCCAACATTTGCTGTCTACCTGAGGAAAAATTCTCTGGAGTCTACTTGGGGTATAAAAATATCAATGTAAACATTTCTAAGCAAAAATCCTAAATCTTCTAGATCTTGTTGCATATTTGGGAATCATACATATCTCCTCCCATTGTTTCTTTGTGAATTGCTTATCCAGTCTCTCACCCCAATGCTGTCTTACCTCACCTGACTGATTCTTACAGTTATCATGCAATATTTTATGTGCTGTACTTATTATTCCTTTTTAATGGCAGCTTCTGTTCTAGATTCTACTGAAAACTCTACCAGTGCTGGTCTTTCATTTAGGACCCCCCTACTTCTATCAATCAACTGTGATTATCTAGTTAGTGCTTCAGGTGCTTCTGATTCAAATGCTCTTAGGGCAACCAAAACATAAGTAAATAAGTGAAGGAAATACTTCTAACACACAAAGAAATAAGTAGCTTACAGTGTTAGGTAACCAAATGTTGCCCACCACACACAGACACAGACACAGACACAGACACACACAGACACACACACACACACACACACACACACACACACACACACACACACACACACACACACACACACACACACACGTGTTGTGACACCAGCTGTGTAGTGCATCTACACATTATGATGCAGGCCACAACAGGCATATCAGCAAAGGTATGGATAGTGTGGTAGAGGCACTCGCTGAATGGCATATCACCACATGTCACATCTTGGGAAATGTATACTCCACATCTCAGGAAATAACTAATGTGTAAAAACAGGTACACATGGTGTCACAAGGCACTGGCTATGCAGCACATCTGTACAGTACATTACAGATAAATACCAATGGGCATGCAAGTATCTGAAAGGAGATTACCTTGTTGCACATTATCATGTCTAGGTCACCTCACAGGTGTCAATGGCATGGATAGCACATGTGTATATGTTGCAGTATTCACCTGTCAGTTCATATACATCAGATGTGGTCATAATACACATGCACCATTGTTGAGTAATGCTCCTTTATTTCCCATATAGAGCAATTTGTACTGCAGTCTTGTAGAAACTCCTTTACATTCACACACACATATATATATATATATATATATATATATATATATATACATATATACATATATACATATATATATATATATATATAGTTGTAGGTCAGTGACATGGATGTCTATGCTGTTTTTGTCTTAACCCCATGCTCTGATGAAGTCCTAATTTAATAGATGAAAGTGCTTAGCAGAGGTGCTTTTTACTAATAAAATTGCATTTCGGAAAAGTTTTGTTCCTTGACCATTATTTGGATACTATTTCCCTTGATCTGTGCTGGGTACAGGCCCTTGTAGTGGTTTGCAACTTTGGTTGTTTTATTTTCCAAAAGGGCTGCTGCTGCTGTTTTTCCTGGTTAATGCTGCAGCCGTGTCATGTTCTATGCCATGTGGCTCAACATATAATGCAATGCATAACCCATATCCCCAGCAGTACAAATCTGTCTGTCTTAGAGTGGGTGTCTCACTACCAGTATGCAGCATCACTGTCTGTCCAATGTATTTTATGCAAAATGCACGGGATGCACCTGTATGTAATTACATAAGTTCTTCATGTGGCGTGGTGATTATTTGCTCTGGGTACTGCCCATGGCAATGTCCTTCTGTCCTGGAAAACAGAGCTTCAAAATTCTAAGCAAGTAGTAGCTGGTGTGTGTGAATGTGTGTGTCTATAATTTCTATTAATGAATAGATGAATGACACACAATACACATATCCTGTCTACATTACCAAGAAAGAGCAGCCTATGCATATCATTACCTACATACTTGTCTTTAAAATTAAATGGGCCCAATTAACCTAATGAGAAATCTGAGAAACAAGAATTTCAGCAAATGAAAATGTTAATACTTGTAATGCAAATCACAAAATACAGCATGCTACACAGAGACTATACTTTAAAATTAAAAAAGGAAAAATGAAAATGTGCAGATGTAAACCAGGATCTCAGCACCCCTATTTCAAAACAATCCCATCAGTAAATCTAAAGCCATAACTCAAACATCTGCATAAACAGCACCAAATGTCAAAACTGCATTATAACACATAAATTAAAAATTAATTAAAAAAAAATACAAGCAGTCATGGAAAATAAACCCACAGTAAGACGCTGTCCGGTTCGATTCTCAGCTAGAGCGTCTTCTACGTGGAGACATGCGTGAATGGACATACCTTCGTTGAAGGTTGTGCATCAGGGTAACCCGGCACATAAAAATCAACTACCAATCATTAGCGGACTGGAGTTCCGCTGCGGCGACCCCTAACCGGGAAAAGCCAAAAGACACAACAAGAACAAGCAGTCATGGAAAATGGTTGCTGAAAATGGACAGGACACCTGAACTAAATCCCTCTATACCAGGAAAATTGGTCCATCCTAACCCTTTAAAACACAAAAATAGTGTAAACAATAAATAACCTGTAGAAAAATCCCACTCAGAAAAGGAAAGAATTGCGTATCATGACCTAGAAGTAAAAGCAACAACTTGTTAAAAAAGAAGCAGCCATAGTGCAAAGCTCAAGATTTCAATACATTTTGTCTGTTTACACATATATAAAATCAGCACCCTTGCTTTTCCTCTAAACTATATACCTTCTATCCAAAAATATATATCCACCTACAACAGATGAAAACAATATCAGACATTATAAAAAACATAGCCCAAAGTAAAAACTAAACAATGTATCAAACATTTTGCAAAGTCCTCTATCAACTAAATTGTTCTCCAAAGTCACATTTACTTCCAAAAACCCATTGCAGTCTATCCAGTACCCTATAATCAAAACATGGCCATGAGACATGACACATTTATCTGTAGGATCCAAACTGGAATGGCCTTCCAGCATATCCCCATCTAACCTGATTCCTCAGCTTATCATTGTCAGTCACAAAACATGTAAATAATTTAAAGCAGTGATTAAAATAAAAAGATCACCTCCCCATAACTATTAAATAAAAACTAAACTAACCAAGCAATATTTACTTACATACTTAATCCTAAGCGTGTTACATATAAAATACTAAAAACAAATAGAACCCTGCAATAAACAACAAGGACAATAAAACACAGTTAATCATTAATTAGGTTACTTAAGCTGTGTGAACAGTGGCACACTGCCAAGACAGAGTTTTCCAAAGTAGCAGTGATTCACAACCACAGGCATTTTTTTACCCAATATATCTAAGCATATTATGGCAAACACCTGCAGCTTCTTTGTCACCTGCATGTAGGGACTGTGGTAGCTGATATGACACCAACAACTCTTAAGAAAGGTAGACCCAATATCACGTAGGGTAAAATATTTAGGCATCAGTATCATGTAAACAGTGAAATCATCAGAAGCCAGTACAGGTCTTAAACAGCAAAAATAATATGATCAAAATATGATGTTTTCATCAGTAAATGACATCATGAATATTGATCCCCATTAATTAATTTACTGTTATAACTGGCAAGCCCTTGATATGGGAAAGTGCCACCATCAGGAGACCAAAGCATGCAAAACCACTGCAAGGTCCTGTACAGACAAAATGTGCCTAATATGAGCTATATTCCTCAGATGATATCAAGAAGATTAAAATCCAGTCATCATACAGCCTGTAAGTGACAGATAATCATGAAGAAGAACACCACAGCTATGCACTCATGACACAGATTCCAATCCATTTCAAGTAAAAATATGGACGTAGCAAGAACAGGAGTTGTGGGAGGCTTTCTGGTTGTGTTTATGATCTTTTCCTTCACAGAGCTAAGATTCAGAAAAAAAAATATTCTTTATCAAATCAGGGACAGTACAAATATTTCCTTCAAGGGAAACCAAGGGCCAACATAAATTCCAGAAAGAAGGCATGACAAAGATGGGTGTTACATTCATAGCAGTAATGCTACACCCTCAAATGATGGCTCCCACTGGAAAAATGTAAGTTGTGAAACATAATGACTCCAAGATAGAGCATCAGAGAATAACACACTGCAGGGAGAGACTTCAGAGTCAGCCAATGAGAATACTCCTGTCATGTAACCTAGACGGTAACAGTGAAAACAGTAAAGGACAGCTGCAAAAAGGCTACAGTGAAAATGCAAGCGGTCCACCAGAATTCCACGTTCTACACTGGTAACTGCAAACATGAAATCAAGGAAGATGAACATTAAATAATATCCTTGATCTTTCTACACAAGGAGGACACCAAAGCTCTACTGAGGGCGGTGTCTCAGTACTTTACTAGCTCCTGAAATTGGATAGATAAGGCCATGAATTGTTACAAATATCTGGGTTCTATATAAATTTACACTCTCACCTTGCCAATAAATAGTAGGTTAGGGACAGGGTGAAAAGGTTTCAGTTTGTGCAGATGAAGACTGTTAGGGATTGAAATGATTAAAGCCTCTTTTTCTGCTCCTAGAAAAACTTCAAATGTCAGAGATGATGCAGTGATAGATAACTGGAGCAAGTTTACTTAGACAAAAGAAAACAAGATAGGTCAAACACAATACAGCATGCAGGCAGTTAGCTGCAAGCATAAAATCAGCCCCGTGATCTCATAACAGACAAGATACCAAAACTCTTATCAAATTCAATCTGAGGACACTTAGGGGGAATCTCCACGTTGCCACTGGAGACCCCGAAGAGTTTATAATCTTATCTGGTCAACCTTATCCGCAACATAACGAGTAGAAACCTTACACTCGCAGACAAAAAAGCTTTCTAGTAAATGAGGCAGATAAAATGCAAAGGCTCTAGGAGACAGAATATACAGCTTCATTAGAAAACACCCCTCACATTTACATAAGAAACTAAATAAACTCACAGGAACTGCTTTTAATTACCAACCTGCTTAAGCTCCACTTTAATAACTCACCATCATCCAGAATTTACCATTAGTTTTATCAGACAGCAACACATGGACCAAATTCCACAATGTATTCCCAATTAGCCATCAACAAATAAATAAATAAATAGCTCCAAAGTATATTTTCTCATAGGCGTTTCAGATCAGACAGGTTTTACCCCACATTTATACATGATTGCAACACCTCCCTTACTGTTCCAATATAACACATAATTAGCACACCCCTAAAAACTGATTCTTTTTCTTACCTCTGGAAAACTGCAGTTATAATTTCAGCTTCAAAAATTAATATTGCTAAAATGCCAGTTTGAGACCCTTTGCAGCACCTTCATTCTAACCAAGCTACTAGGAAAGGAGACCTTTAAAAACATCACGCACACTGCAGAAGTCACAACACTTAACACTGCTGATTTTTTTTTTTTCCTTTTCTTTTCGGGTAATAACTATTTCAAATCCCTGAAACTCCCCTTAGCTACTGCTTTTCCACAGGCCAATGCATCTTGGGAGAAGACGATGCCTTAGATGCTATGCTTTGCTGAATGGGTTTCATCCCTCCATACGTAAAGAAGTCTTGACTCCCTCATGGCTATGAAAGACTGCTAACTATGAAAAACAAGCAAAAAAATGAGGCCACAATAAAGCATCCAGCAGTTTTTTTAAGTCCTATTTTCCCTCTGCTGTTTTGAGCTGACATCATCTGAGTGGGCAAGCAATGATGCCATGACGTAAAATCTTCCATCAGCATGGTGGCAATGTCCCCCTTTGCCATTCACTTACTGCAGCAACCATTTTCATCATAGCTTTGGTATCCCCAACATCATGATTTTGATCTCATACCCTGAACATGTCCAGCCACCCTGCCTTCTGGGAGTGGCAGGTAGGCAATGCCTCCATTCCTCTTCTATCCAGCTACCTCCAGCAGGTGCCAAAGCTGAAAGATCAACCTGGGTTACCTCAGCTGTAGTCGGGCTTCATCTCTCCATGTCAGTGAAGCTGGCAACACTGTTCTTAAAATATTTATCATTATCATATACAAGAACATTTAAACTTACTAATGTAACAGATTCATCTGCAAAGACTTAGCTAAAGCCTTCGATAATGTTTCACTATACTTAACATCTAAAACTACTGCCATAATATGGATTAACCCAATAAGTCACAAATGGTTCACAGACTACATGTAAAACCACTACTTTTGAGGCCCTACCAGTTAGCTTTATCATAATGCAAATACCTATCTATGGGACTTCTACAAGAATACGTATTAGAACAATTTTTTCTCACTATTTATCAATAACATATTCAGTCTATTATTGCTTTAGCAAACTTCCCTTTTTTTTTTTTACAAATGACTTAGGCATCCGCTCAGGAAGCCAAGGCTAAATTTTAATACTCCATATACACAAACACAGAACATAAACATCTTAAACACACGACAAAGCACAGTATAATGTGATAACTAACAGAAAAATAAATAAATCATATCACTACCAACTTATGAAAAATCTAGTATCAACAAAATGGAGCACCATCATCATGTTTCCTACTGGAACCTGCAATGAAAAAAAATCATCTAATGCAAACACTTATAAAATAACAAAAAAAGCACAGCTCAGGAACAGGTCTTTTGTTTAATACCAGGACTTTAAGCGCTTTTCGTTTGCACATAAGCAAACTTCTTCAGAAGTGAAAAATTAGTTACTCACATCATATTTAAAACCAAAGTGGAAGTGACATTTTAAACCACACCTTTAAGGCAACATTGTAGCTTAAAGGTATACACAAATACTAAGCATCAAAAGCAGTAACACTGTAACTTCAAAACCAATAATGGAATAATTAAACTGATATAATTATATATATATATATATATATATATATATATATATATATATATATATATATATATATATATATATATATATATATATATATATATATAAAACAATGATTTGTAATTTATATTAAAAAAGTTATGCTATATTATATTGCCTGCATGATCAATGACAATCAAAACACTCAAAATTGTATACATTATATGAATGTTCAGTATAAATAAAATATCATAAGAAAAAACATTTGTATGCTCGAACCAAATAATTACCAAAAGAACACCATGCTTTACATAAAATAAAGGTGTGCGTATTAATGTACACATTTGTACAACTTCACTTGTTTTTAAAAAAACATTGCATGTTTTAAAACATTTTGAAACATTCAATCTAATCCAAACAGCTGGTGGTTTGGAATGATCCATACTCTTTAACAGTCAACATCTACAAAAAGTAGACAGTATGTAACCGTCAAACATTTCAAAAGGCATGTTATTCAAAAGGAGACCAAGGATTCCAAATGACTACTAGTAAAATGGACTCTAACAGGCTGCTTTACAATAACAGAAAAATATACATAGCTTACACAAACAAAAATCACAAAACTAGAAAACTGGCTAAACAAAGGCTGGCATTTTATATGTGCATTCCTTAGATACGAACACTCATACTTAGCCCATTACAAATCATACTCCCTTCCCAAACAACTCCAAACTAGCTTCAGAAAAGCAAACATTCATCTGCATGTTAATATACCAAAATCACAACCCTAGTTTTAATAATTAAAGCAAAAAAAATATCAATGTAGAATGCATAGGGCATCAACACTCTCACTCTATTCTAACTGTATCAATATGGTGCAGGTTTTCTACATCCCAGTTCTAAACTTTGGAGCACACTTGCAGTCCCAAGAACAGGCTAGTATAACCTACTTTAATTCAAAGAAGGAATATAATATACTTATTTGTCCAATTAATCAAGTAACTTACTGTTTCACAGACTATCCCCAAAAGATGTGGATCCTTATTCCTGAAACTGGCAAACACACTACAGCACCGGACAACAAAGGTCTACACTTCGTAGTGAAAAACATCACAAACTGTACACAGTCATATGTCCTCCTGTGCCCATGTGATGATTTTGCCAGGTGCTGCGTTTTTCTCTTAAATTCCAAAGACATGCAACAGGCTAAAGTGTGAGCCTACAAGTCTGAATGCCATTTGTGTGAGACTACATTTTTGTATACCCTATGATGGGGTAGTACCATTCAAAATTACTTTCACTGCCTTGTACCAAATGGTTGCCATCACAGGCTTCAGCTCTCTCACAACCCCTTAAATGGATTATGAGGATTACTGGAAGATAAGTGAATACATGAATATTATGACCACCATTGCTAGACAAAGTGTGAGTATTATTGTCATAAATGCTACTGGCAGCTTTCAGTCACCTGTATATAACATGATTTTGCAATTATTAATGTAAAAAATTTGTAGAGGTAAAAGCAGTTGAGGCATCACTCAAATGATTCTGCAGAAATACCTGGAGACACCATCAAAGTTGAAAAAGTTAATCTGCCCTGTCCTAGTATTTGTCTAACAATTTAGCACAGGTGGTTAACTCTATATACCCTAAAAAAGTTTCATCCTATAGTCTTAGGTTTGATTCCTTCACTCTCTACTCACAAACTGTTTGACTGTGACTGTAAGGAGCTCACTCAACTAAGAAATGCTCCCAGGTGACCTGTAAGAAGGGGTACTTGTACCTACAAGGCTTAACCTGTTAAGCTTATTAAAGCAAAAAAAAAAATAAAAAATCCCACCAAACAATGTCAATCACTTGCAGAAGTCCAGATACACAACATCTACAGATGTTCTTTCTGCTCACTTGTGCAGTGCTTTACTCAAGAGAAGAGGACCACACATTTGACTGGCATATTGTCTGCTGCAGCAAGCCATGCTACTGCTGCCCATCTGCTTAACAAACAGAATTCATATTGTTATTTTGCAAAGTTTATCTGGCAAGCATTCTGCAAATAATTGATGGAATTAATTTATTTAGTTATCTGTTTGCTAGATAGGCTACATTTTGCAATGCATTGCCCATTTTAGGCAAATCCCTACAAAGTACAGACTTAACATTTTATTACATACAACACATAGATAAGATATTATCTTATATAACTCACTTTGCATAGTGCATAAAGGCACAGCAGAAGTTATGGCATTTACAATGAAGTTAATATACTTCAAAATTAATAGAACAAAGTACAGGATATTATGAAGTTTACAATCAAATAGTATACGTATTCACCAGTTACAATTACATATAATATTTAGATTTACACGAGACATTGACATGGTTGCAAAAAGGCATGTAAATGGTATTAGTAGTATTAGAGAAAATGCACATTACTCTGATGTAAAGACGGTTTATTTAAACTGTGGTTGCAAGCAGAAAGACGTTGTTTTCAGCAGAAGAAGGTATTAGAGATTCTAAGTTAAGACATGGTGGGAAAAATGTGCCTCAGCTCACAGGACAGAGTCCCGGAAAAAGTCTACAATACTAAATGAATTACAGGCTGAGGGTGTGCAGCACCCATTCTCATTGTGGCCTTGGTATCACGAGGGCTCAGAGCACATGATGAGACGTGTGCAGTTTCATTATTTGTTTGTGCCTGTTGCATTACTGGTCCCATCTCCTGCAGTAACCATCAAGTCTCATTTCCCCTATAAACACATCTGTTTCATTCCAGCTTCTGTCATCAAGAGATGATAGGTGAGAGTTAAGGACTGCATCCTTCACCAAAACAGGGTTAGGAAATGTTATGTGGTTCTACTTCCCTCCTCTTGTTGGCCAGCAAGCGCACTACAGTGCCCCTGCGGTCTGAGCCCCAGTGTGAGTGAGCACATCTGCACACTCATTATGACTAGCTACAGTGCAAGCACTCCATGAGTGCACTTACACCCCTAAACTGCATGTACATAAGTGGGACACTTCTGAGTCTTGTTCGTTGACATCATCAGCTCCCTCAATCCAGGCGGGGTGACCAAGTGTTACCTGCTCGCTCCCATTCTTCCCCAGTCATCTCCTCCAGCGTTATAGACATTAACTGATCCTCAGATGGATAGATGGATTGCAGTCAAGGCTTTATCTCTTTGTGCCATGAAGCCAGCACCCTCTGCACAAAGGACCCAGACAAATATGAACATTATTGTACAGTGCAAAGATTACAGTGTGTCACTGAAGTTCAAATTTGGATAACATGATTAGTATAGAAATTTGAAGTCTAAAGTCTGTACTCAACAGAAGGATGCTAATGTATCAGCAGAGTTGACAATGAATGAATTTTGGAGCAGCAAGAGTAAAGCAAAATGCACCATTTGTCAAATACAGCAGAAACTACCAAAAAAAAACTTGAAAAAAACATGGATTAAAAAAAAATGCCCAGTGAAAAATAACAAGATGGGTAGAAGTGATTAGGAGAAAGGTGTTTTGAAGAAAGGTTACATGTACAATTTGATGCATTTTAGGTGTTAAGCGTATGAACTTCAAATGAAAAAGAGTTGCCTGGTGTGAAATCATTGTATGTACAGATAGGTGACAATTTCAGAGATTTTTTTTTACCATAAATGGAGACAAGCACATTACAGAAATGAACCAAATGCAAGAATATAGGTGTGAGCGTTAATCAGCAGACGTTTTTTACTGAGGCAGTTACCTAATCCAGGCATTCTTTAAAGTATTCAATTGTATTTATTACTGCTTGGTAGTAACTTGATTAAAGTGTAGCTATCATTCTAAGTCTTTTGGATTAAACACTTGGGCTTCAGACCAGTTGTTTTACATCAGGAAGGTTTATGGCCTGCACTGTGGTGGCAGGACAGGTAGCTTACATCCTTCTAAGTTGGGAACTGCTGATTGAGGGCTCAGTGTCTGTTATTCTAAAAGTGTATTAGTTCTGGTTTAAGCACTTGGGCTTCAGGCCAGTTATTTTACATTAAGAAGGTTCGTGGTCTGCACTCTTGTGGGAGGAGAGGCTGGACTCTGCCCTTCTGAGCTGGGAATTTCTGGTTAAAGGTTTATAGTGCCTGCATATTTGAACTGTTTATTACTGAAATTGGTACACCTTGTTTCTGTAGCATAGACTAGATCCAGGCCTGCTGAATCTAGCTTTGTTTGTATGCTTGTTGTTTGTTTGCTTGTTATTTCCCTGAAATGCTAATTTCACCTAAAACGCGGCTTTTCAGTGCTTCTGTGGATCCCTAGTGATATCTGCATTGCTTACTGTACTTATTTCCTTGTTTCACTTGAAAGAAAGTTACTGTTTGTCGTTTTTGCATTTAAGTTACCTGTAACACATTGCATTTAAGTTACCTGGCACTTGTTCACTAAGTCAGCACTAAAAAATTAAAAGCAGTACACCCTCACAAACTCCTTTTGAGTACCTTGTTCCCCATTGGCCCTTTTTTTCAATTATAAAGGAATTCCCAGTACTATTCTAGCATGTCCAAAGGTCAGTTGTCAATCTCCTCTCCGGTCCAGCTGGTGAATCTGGGAATCTTGAGGCAATGTTACAACTGCCTCATGTACACAGACAACCCTCTCCTCCTCCCAACAAATTCCAACACATGTGAGAGATGCAACCATATAGCCAAACTGGAGGCTAAGCTCTCTCAACTTAGCACTGGCGTAACCAGTCAGGAGGAGAAGGAAACCACACTCACTACAATTCAGTCTCACATAGACCTACCATGACAGCAAACCAAACACATAAACACGCAAAACATACTGAGGCTCTAAATAAAATCTGCCTAAGCAGCAGAGACCTCCAAAGCAGACACCCAAGCAACTGCTACCCCAAAACAAAACACGTGCAACACATAGCTCACAAAGCCAGTGTGCCGAACAGTCACAGCCCTTAAGGCTACACAACACACCTCATACACTTGTAATAGGTGACTCTATCGTCAAGCACACTGACGTCCCGCTCACCAGGCTGAACAAGGAGAAGGTCACGGTGAGCTGCCTGTCGGGCGCTAGGATCCGCCACATAACACAAGCACTCAGGTCACTCCAAGGCAAGTACAAATATGACTCAGTCATTGTCCACGCTGGTGTGAATGAACTGAGACGTACCTCCCTGGACTATATAAAAAGAGACATACAGGAGCTCTCTGAACATGTAGCCCAGGCCGGTATGACCCTGACCTTGAGTAGCATCTTACCCTCACCAAGAATGATGCCACAATATGAAGACAAGATGATCAATTTCAACAATTGGCTTAAGTATTGGTGTCATTCAAAGGGGATCCAATGCCTGTCAGCCTGGGATGACATGCTCGACAAGCCAAGATGCTTTGCTAGGGACGGCTTGCACCTGTCACCCTGGGCTTTGGATATGGCAAAGGCTCTTGCTACCCCCATAGTGCCTTTTTAGGCAAGGCTCAAAAGACAAACCCACCTCCACAGGTATCACAAGGGATAAGAAACTAAGAGTAATGCTACTCAACGCCAGAAGTCTAAACCTCAAGATGCACACACTCGAAACTCTCCTTAGCATGGAGAACATCGATATCTGTGCAGTAACAGAAACCTGGTTCAAGGCTCCCGAGCACCCCAGCACTACCAGGTTTACCTCATATCATGCTTTTGGCCCCAAATCTTGGACCAAATCACAAAAGGAGGGAGTATCAATATTCACAAAGATACCCACACCTCCAGGTTGGTGGCACAGCACGAAGCATCAGAGACTATCCATGTGCAACTAACAGTGGGTAAAACTGCCTTCCAGTTTATAGCCTGCTACAGACCACCCTCCCAAACCCAGGAACCCCACTCAGCCTTCCTGAGAACACTGGAAAATATGAAGGTCTCTCCAAACACCATTATACTGGGCGACTTCAACTACCCAAACATAGACTGGGAGCATTACTCTAGCTCCAACACCCTAGCCCAAAGGTTCCTAGAATTTATAAACTCAAATGCTATGGAACAACTTGTTACCACTCCCACAAGAGGGAAAACATACTGGACCTGATCATCACCAACATGGGGACTCTATGCTCCAGACCAGAAGTGTATCCCTCACTGGTAAGATCAGACCATAAACTAATCTCACTGGATATTCACATCCCGACCCCACCCTGCCCAGAAAACCACAGTGAAAAACTTCTCTAAAGCAAATTTCACACTCCTCAAAACCGAGGTGGAATCCTTCAAAGCCCGCGGACCTGTGGAAAATAGGGCTGAGACGGCAGAAACCTTTATAAACGCATTCTATGAACACCTTCAGGAATGCATGGATCATGCAATCCCAAATAAAACCAAGACCCAATCCTCCAAAGGCAGGCGTCCTGTCTGGTGGACCCCAGCCATAAACAAACTATACAATAGAAGGAGGAAGCTACTACATGATAGAGCAAAATCCCAAAAGGGAAGGCATCTCTGATCAGTATTAGCAAAAACTATGGGCACTCATAAAATCGTCTAAGGCCAGCTTCGGGAGAAAAATTGCACAGGACACTAAGGATAATCACAAGGCTTTCTTTAGTTAAGTTAGGAACCTGGATGGGAATTCCCAGATATGCTCAGAATTAGTCCAAAATGACAAAAATACACCGAACCCACAGACATTGCCAACATCCTAGCTGACAGGTTCAGCGCAAACTTCTCCCCACCAAAAGGGCAAATATCTATCCCAGCAGAGTGCTGCCCCCCTAACATTTCAGATGCTCAGGTAAGAGCCGCCCTCTCCAAAGCAAAAAACACAGCATCAATGGGACCAGACAGTGTCCCGGGCTGCATCCTACATGAACTCCAAGAAGAGCTAAACCCAAACATAAAACTACTGTTCAATCTCAGCCTTACTACAGGATATGTACCCAAAGAGTGGCGTACAGCAACAGTGGTCCCTCTCCACAAAGGTGGTGCCTCAACGGATCCTGGAAACTATCGCCCCATAAGCCTGACTAGCTTGGTCTGCAAAGCTATGGAAAAGATCATCATGGACCTCATAAATAAAGATATTGGGGACCTACAGACACTGGATCCTACCCAGTTTGGCTTTGTTAAGGGCAGATACTGCCTCTTAAACCTGGTCGATTTCTTTGAAACAGTCACCAAGGCCATTGACGAAGGGAAGGTGGTCCACACAGCCTACCTGGACCTCGCAAAAGCCTTCGATACAATACTCCACTCGGGCATTATAGATAAGCTCACCAGCTTAAATATAAACCCCTATGTCACTAGATGGATTGCAAACTGGCTCAAGGACAGAACCCACATGGTTAGAATTGCTGGAGCCATATCAGACTCCAAACCAGTTGCAAGTGGCGTCCCACAAGGCTCAGTCCTGGGACCTCTCTTGTTCAGTATATATTTCTCGGAGGTACAGGCCAACACGGAAGGACTGTGGCTGATCAAGTTCGCAGATGACTGCAAACTGGGAGCCATAATCGACTCTTCAGCCGACACAAGCATCCTCCAAAAGGGCCTCATAGAAACAGACAACTGGTGCCAGAGCCATGGCCTCAAGCTAAATGCCAAAAAGTGTATAGTCATCCCCTAGTGCCCACAAATTACCACATAGGTGGTAATCCATTAAGTACAGAAGAAGTAATTAGGGACCTGGGGACCCAAGTTGATAGCAATCTCTCATTTGACAATCACGTGGCCAAAGTGGTTAGAAGAACATTTTATATAGCCCACCTAATCATGAAGGGATTCACATCTAGATCAGGGGAGGTCATCGTGCCTCTTTACTCATCCCTCATCAGGCCCATAATTGAGTACAATGCCCTTTTGGGATGTACCTTACCAGACACCTGCAGCAACTGGAAAGACCCCAAAAGTACCTCACCAAGAGGATCAAAGGGCTCAAACAGATGCCATATGCTGCCCGGTTAAAGAAACTCCAGATCTACTCAGTGGCATACCGCTTGCTCAGAGGCGATCTGTGCCTGACGTATAAAGCCATGTCCAACCCGGAATTAATGGACATGCTGCACCTCATAAAATCCAAATCCCATCGAGCTACGCTCAAGAGACTTGAACCTCAGCACTGAAATAAATAGGACATGCTGGAGGGACAGATTCATAACGCAGAGGCTCCCTTCACTCTGGAATAAAATCCCAGTCCAGGTTAGGCAGAGTCCCTCATTGACTCTCTTCAAGAGGAATCTTGATGAGTGGATGGGAGATCTTAGGTTTACCCCGGGTATCACTTCTGTGTCACTGTTAGACAGAGGCACAGTATACTAACCTCGAAAAAGGGCATAGCAAAATAAATTTAAAATGGGTGGCGAAAGCCAAACATACTCTGGCTAGGCTTATAAATGCCCTAGGGCAGATAGCCTAGTATGAACCTATGAAAGAAGTAAGCTCACAAGTGTTAACAATGCACAGCAAGTCAGTAAAGAGTCCATATTGGTAGGCAGCAATGTCATCATCACAGAGTAATGTTTTCATAATGGAACTGGTGAAAAAATGGCATTTATACAGAGCAAGAAAAGGAAAGTAATAAGGACATAGCCTTGCAAACTGTAATACAGACAAGGTTATCATGAGGGATTGGTATATAGACCGAGGGCAGCACATAGCCTCCAGACCAGAAGAGGGCACTACCTCCTCCACCAAGATAAGGCACTACTGAGGAAATTCTTGCCCCAAAGAGGTGTTAAACCTTTAGTAAATGAATGAAAAGCAATTTCTAAAACTATATAACAATGAGTTAAGATGGGAACAATACATACAAGGGAGGAATAAGTTTTAAAAGTTGGCAGGACTTAAATGAGCTATGTAATGTAGTGAGAAAACCTGGGTAGCTAGTGATGTATAATGTTTGCAACTGGGAATGTGTCAGTATGGTTTGTTATGCAAAATGCTTGCAACTAGGATTGTGTCGGTCTGGTTTGTTTTCATTTATATAGCCAAACTCATGCTGGTGTGAATGCCTGGACTACATGAAAAGAGACATAGAGGATCTCTCTGAGCATGTAGCCCAGGTGACCTTGAGTAGCATCTTACCTCACCAAGAATGATGCCACAATATGAAGACAAGATGATCAATTTCAACAATTGGCGATCAATGCCTGTCAGCCTGGGATGACATGCTCGACAAGCCAAGATGGCACCTGTCAGATATGGCAAAGGCTCCCCCATAGTGCCTTTTTTAGGCAAGGCTCAAAAGACAAACCCACCTCCACAGGTATCACAAGGGATAAGAAACTAAGAGTAATGCTACCAGAAGTCTAAACCTCAAGATGCACAAAACTCTCCTTAGCATGGAGAACATCGATATCTGTGAGAGCACCCCAGCACTTCATACCATGCTTTTAAAGGAGGGAGAGATACCCACACCTCCAGGTTGGTGGCACACATCAGAGACTATCCATGTGCAACTAACAGTGGGTAAAACTGCCTTCCAGTTTATAGCCTGAGACCACCCTCCCAAACCCAGGAACCCCACCTTCCTGAGAACACTGGAAAATATGAAGGTCTCTCCAAACACCATTATACTAACATAGACTGGGAGCATTACTCTGGCTCAACACCCTAGCCCAAAGGTTCCTAGAATTTATAAACTCAAATGCTATGGAACAACTTGTTACCACTCCCACAAGAGGGAAAACATACTGGACCTGATCATCACCAACATGGGGACTCTATGCTCCAGACCAGAAGTGTATCCCTCACTGGTAAGATCAGACCATAAACTAATCTCACTTGATATTCACATCCCTGCCCAGAAAACCACAGTGAAAAACTTATCTAAAGCAAATTTCTCAAAACCGGTGGAATCGGAAAATAGGGCCCAGACCGCAGAATCCTTTATAAACGCATTCTATGAACACCTTCAGGAATGCATGGATCATGCAATCCCAAATAAAACCAAGACCCAATCCTCCAAAGGCAGACGTCCTGTCTGGTGGACCCCAGCCATAAACAAACTATATAATAGAAGGAGGAAGCTACTACATGATAGAGCAAAATCCCAAAAGGGAAGGCATCGCTGATCAGTATTAGCAAAAACTATGGGCACTCATAAAATCGTCTAAGGCCAGCAAAATTGCACAGGACACTAAGGATAATCACAAGGCTTTCTTTAGTTATGTTAGGAACCTGGATGGGAATTCCCAGATATGCTCAGAATTAGTCCAAAATGACAAAAATACACCGAACCCACAGACATTGCCAACATCCTAGCTGACAGGTTCAGCAAACTTCTCCCCACCAAAGGGCAAATATCTATCCCAGCAGAGTGCTGCCCCTGACATCTCAGATGCTCACTCCAAAGCAGAAAACACAGCATCAATGGGACCAGACAGTGTCTACATGAACTCCAAGAAGAGCTAAACCCAAACATAAAACTACTGTTCAATCCCAGCCTTACTACAGGATACGTGGCCAAAGAGTGGCACAGCAACAGTGGTCCCTCTCCACAAAGGTGGTGCCTCAACGGATCCTGGAAACTATCGCCCATAAGCCTGACTAGCTTGGTCTGCAAAGCTATGGAAAGGATCATCATGGACCTCATAAATAAAGATATTGGGGACCTACAGACACTGGATCCTACCAGTTTGGCTTTGTTAAGGGCAGATCCTGCCTCTTAAACCTGGTTGATTTGTTTGAAACAGTCACCAAGGCCATTGTGAGGGAAGGTGGTCACACAGCCTACCTGGACCTAAGCCTTGATACAATACCCCACTCGGGCATTATAGATAAGCTCACCAGCTTAAGCATAAACCCCTATGTCACTAGATGGGTTGCAAACTGGCTCAAGGACAGAACCCACATGGTTAGAATTGCTGGAGCCATGTCAGACTCCAAACCAGTTACAAGTGGCATCCCACAAGGCTCAGTCCTGGGACCTCTCTTGTTCGGTATATATTTCTCGGAGGTACAGGCCAACACGGAAGGACTGTGGCTGATGACTGCAAACTGGGAGCCATAATCGACTCTTCAGCCGACACAAGCATCCTCCAAAAGGGCCTCATAGAAACAGACAACTGGTGCCAGAGCCATGGCCTCAAGCTAAATGCCAAAAAGTGTATAGTCATCCCTAAGTGCCCACAAATTACCACATAGGTGGTAATCCATTTACAGAAGAAGTAATTAGGGACCTGGGGACCCAAGTTGATAGCAATCTCTCATTTGACAATCACGTGGCCAAAGTGGTTAGAAGAACATTTTATATAGCCCACCTAATCATGAAGGGATTCACATCTAGATCAGGGAGGTCATCGTGCCTCTTCACTCATCCCTCATCAGGCCCATAATTGAGTACAATGCCCTTTTGGGATGTACCTTACCAGACACCTGCAGCAACTGGAAAGACCCCAAAAGTACCTCACCAAGAGGATCAAAGGGCTCAAACAGATGCCATATGCTGCCCGGTTAAAGAAACTCCAGCTCTACTCAGTGGCATACTCAGAGGCGATCTGTGCCTGGCGTATAAAGCCATGTCCAACCGGAATTAATGGACATGCTGCACCTCAGAAAATCAAATCCCATCGAGCTAGAGACTTGAACCTCAGCACTGAAATAAATAGGACATGCTGGAGGGACAGATTCATAACCAGAGGCTCCCTTCACTCTGGAATAAAATCCCAGTCCAGGTTAGGCAGAGTCCCTCATTGACTCTCTTCAAGAGGAATCTTGATGAGTGGATGGGAGATCGTTTACCCCGGGTATCACTTCTGTGTCACTGTTAGACAGAGGCACAGTATACTAACCTCGAAAAAGGGCATAGCAAAATTCATTTAAAATGGGTGGCGAAAGCCAAACACACTCTGGCTAGGCTTATAAATGTCCTAGGGCAGATAGCCTAGTATGAACCTATGAACCTATGAAAGAAGTAAGCTCACAAGTGTTAACAATGCACAGCAAGTCAGTAAAGAGTCCATATTGGTAGGCAGCAATGTCATCATCACAGAGTAATGTTTTCATAATGGAACTGGTGAAAAAATGGCATTTATACAGAGCAAGAAAAGGAAAGTAATAAGGATATAGCCTTGCAAACTGTAATACAGACAAGGTTAGCATGAGGGATTGGTATATAGACCGAGGGCAGCACATAGCCTCCAGACCAGAAGAGGGCACTACCTCCTCCACCAAGATAAGGCACTACTGAGGAAATTCTTGCCCCAAAGAGGTGTTAAACCTTTAGTAAATGAATGAAAAGCAATTTCTAAAACTATATAACAATGAGTTAAGATGGGAACAATACATACAAGGGAGGAATAAGGTTTAAAAGTTGGCAGGACTTAAATGAGCTATGTAATGTAGTGAGAAAACCTGGGTAGCTAGTGATGTATAATGTTTGCAAGTGGGAATGTGTCAGTATGGTTTGTGATGCAAAATGCTTGCAACTAGGATTGTGTCGGTCTGGTTTGTTTTCATTTATATAAATGTATGATTGCCTATGTAGGAAGTGATGGTTTAATAAAGATGTTTCTTGTCTAAAACAACGCAGGAATTGAATAATTTATGTAGTATTGCTTAGGTTAT
Organism: Protopterus annectens; assembly: GCF_019279795.1. NCBI lineage: Eukaryota > Metazoa > Chordata > Ceratodontiformes > Protopteridae > Protopterus > Protopterus annectens. The sequence goes on along the minus strand of NC_056747.1, from coordinate 686,354,910 downwards.
ATGACATATAGCAATACATGTGAAGTATAATGTTTGTTATGTTAATATAATTTGATTACTTTTATATGAATGTAAATTTGTCTATGTCACAAGTGATAATTCAGTAAAGGTGTTTGAAAGACAACAATGAGTTAAGAACAGACAGTAGTGGTTCCCAAACAGAGAGGTAACAGCAGAGTGTTTTTCAGTTGGTTTATCACGTGCAAATAGTATGCTATGGTTTTGACAGTTATATGCCCACAATATCTGCTGATCTGCAAGGAGGCATTCTGTACTATGACTGTACTTGAATTTAACCATCTGAGATCATGCTCGGGTATACCTCTCAACCTCCAGCTTAGAGAACTAGTGACAAAGGATCTTACAATCAGGGGCACCTAATCAACATAATATATGCATATGCAAATTGCCATATTAATGGACACACCCACACATGTTCAGCTACATAAAGACAGGACATCATTTTAGATAAATTATAAAGGAGCTCTATACATACACAGACTCAGTATGGGATTATTCATATTTTCAGACAGCCATACAAAAATTCAAATGGAAAACAAATAAAAATAAAAGTAATACACTCCCACCCACCCTCACACTTTAGAGAGCTGGTTTTAAGACAAGTGCTAAAACATTTTTCAAAACACAAACAATACGGAAGTAACACACACAATAAGACAAACCTCTCAACATGTTAGCACAAGAACTTTGTACAAAGCATAAAATAACGAGGTGGACAAAGGCGCAAACATTAGAGATCGAGTTTCAATATTGCTCCTACAAACTTGCTAGAATAACAGGATATGTGTAAGAATATATTTTTGAAAGATTCCACAGTCTGTCATTATTTAATTACTTCAGTCTGTGATTTGCTAGGGGACAACACATTTTGTGAGAACAATCCAAACATATAAAGCAAAAGTCATGGATTATACCTCTCAACCTGTTAGCACAAGAAATCTGCGCAAAGCATAAAAGCCTAAGCATCAAGGACAGATTTTAAATATTGCTCCTATAAACTTAGAAAAATACTAGAACAATATACATGTTAGAATATATTTTCTGAAAAAAAACAATGCCTGAAACTCAAATGTCTGTCATTATTTAGTCATTTCAGCCAGTGATTTGCCAGAAAATAGCACATTTTATGAGGAACAACCCAAAAAACATGAGGCAAAAATTGTATACCTCTCAACCTGTTTGCATAAGAAATCTGGACAAAGCATGAAATAATGGGGAGGGGGGGCAAAGGTATAAACATTTGGGACAGATTTTAAATATTCCTCCTATAAACTTAAAATAATGCTATAACAACAGGATATGTATTAACACGCATTTCATGAAGAAAATCAATGTCTGAATATTTTTGTGCATTCGCTGATTGGCTACACACACTTACCAGAAGAACAGAGGCTTGCCTTTACTGCAATCTCGAACAAAACACCAAATTGAGCAAATGGGGGATTACGCTTATTTAAGCTTAAAAATGGGTGGTCCTGTGGAATTTGGGACAACTTATTTTTGACCATATGTATGACCAACTGTATTTTTACAATGTTTTTATTGTTCACTGTTGTATGTTTGCAATGAAAAAAAGTATTACACTAGTGTGTATGTATGCAAATATTTTGTATCTGACTTTAGAGGCCTTCTGCAGTGGGTAACTGCAAGGGAAAATCTAAATAGTTCAGAAGTAAACCTTTAGGAAGGCTGGAGCTGGAAAGGCTGGAGCTGGAAAGGCTACAAACTAAGAGCTCAGAAGGCACAGTCCTCAAGGGCCACAAAAAAATCCAAACTGGTCAGTTGCCAAATGAAAATATTTTGGAGCCTTCCATAGGAAACCAGTATAAATGTTCACTTGAAGCTGGACAGCAAGGGAAAGAACAGGAAACTGTGGAAACTCTGAAGCAGTCAATGTTGAGGAGTGATAGGCCAGTGAGTTCCCATATGACAGAGCAACGGATGACACAGGATGAAACTGAAGAGAATGTGCCACAAGAAGATGCTATAGAACTTTTGATAGAATGCCCACAGGAAATGAAGAACAAAAAATGTGCCCTCAATTTAGAAGACATCTAAAAAATATCAGCTAAGAGAAGAGCTGCTTGATTTAATAGAGACAGACATATTAAGATCAATGAAAGAAACAGACTGCAGAAGGTCAATAAAACCCAAAAAGTCAGAAGTTTGATAAAACAAATGAACACAGTAATTAAGACTGTCCACAGAGATACATGTGATATAACAGAAGTAAACAGGATATATTACTGTGTATCTAAATTAACAACAGATAAAAGTCTACCACAAGAACATGGGGTAGTAAGGGAAAGGAATGGGAGAAACTGAAAACCATCATGCAAGTATCAAATAGAGAACACTATAAAGCAATTAAGACAAGAAGTGTCACTGTTAGAAGAGTATAGAAGAGGGAACAGATCAACAAAAATACTCAGAAATATAGACTTGATAAAAGCAATGCACAGTATTATAATGAATCAGGATATACTGTGCACTATTTTTATTTATTTTTATTTTTATTTTACATTTGTTGACCAGGATATTCCGACTGGATACATGTCCATTTTCAGCGGAGGCCCGGGGAGAAAAGCTCCAAGATAATAATTCACACTGTACATTCAGTAAATGCTAGTTTCAAGCAGATTACAGTCATAAGCAATACCAGCATTTATCACATATAGTACTAACTTCTTATAAAACACTTTACAAAACATAACATTATTTTCAAAGTTAAACATACATAACATTATATTCAGGTTTAAGACACACTGAGCAGAGTTATACAATTGACCCTTCCTGAAATGGAGTGGCAGAAAAAAGAAGTAGTTGAAGGTAAGGCACGTAAGAAATAGAGAGGGCACTAGTCGGGGTTAGTGCAAGGACATAACCAATGAGTTTTGAAGTATTTCTTGAGTTTGTTGAGTTTATTATAAATAATAAACTAAAAATATCAGCACAGGCAGAAAAACTTAGAAGATACACAGGTAAATATAAAGAAAAAGTACAAAAAAGTAATTTATTGATGACCCCCAAAAAGTTTTAGAAAAAAACTGGGTACCAAGGTAAAAGGAATTGAAAGACCACCAACAAAAGAAGAAATACATACATTTTGGAGAAGTATCTACGAAGATCCTGTGGAACATAACAAAGATGCTAAATGGATAGAAGAAGGAAAAGAAAGAAGTTGTTCAAAGGTACAGGATATGAAATGGGATGAAGTAACAGCCAGAGAGATTGAAACAAAGTTAAGAAAAGCCTCCACTTGGAAAACCTCAGGCCCAGATGCAGTACCCAACATCTGGTTAAAAGTATTAACATCTTTGCAAGAAGATTTATCCATGAGTAATAATTATTTATATACACACCCAGAACAGATCCCAACTTGGCTAACAACAGGAAAAACAATGCTCCTACTTAAGAGTGAACCTGCAAGCTACCCTAAAAATTATAGACCGATAACTTGCCTTCCAGTGACGTATAAACTATACACTGGAATTGATGCCGGCAGAGTTTATAGTCATTTAGAAGAAAACTCAATTATGGCAGTAGAACAAAAGGGCAATAAAAGAAAGTCATATGAAACAAAGGATCATTTGTTGTTAAATAAAGTTATAGTGGAGAACTGTAAAAAGGGGAAGAATCTAAGTATGGCATGGATTGACTACAAAAAAAGCATTTGATAGTATCCCACATTCATGGATAAAAGAGTGCTTAAAAATGTATAAGATACACCCTAAATTGATAAACTACATCACAGAGACCATGCAACAGTGGCAGACTACTTTCCAGTTAAGCCATGCGCCATGATAAAAGGCAAATTATTATTCCAGGGATAATCCAAAGGGGGATATTCCCAAGTGACTCTGTCACTGTTGCTTTTTTGCCTTGCCCTTAACCCATTAAGTTGTCTGCTTAACAGATTAGGTCATGGGTATAATTTGGCTCCCAGAAAACAACAAAGTGTAAAGACTTTTCATCTTCTCTTTCTCAATGATTTAAAACTGTACAGCTCATCAGATTAGGAACTGAAAGCACAACTGCAAGTAGTCTAAAGTTTTTCATATGATCTAAGAATGTCATTTGGTCTTGATAAATGTGCAAAAGCAACCATTAAAGCAGGAAAGCTGCAGCACCAAGAAAACATCAGTTTGGGACAGGAATGTGATATAAAAGTACTTGAGCAAAGTGTATAAATATTTGGCAGCTGATGAAGGATCAACAAGAAAACATGAACAAATGTGAATAAAACTTAGGAATATTTAGAAGACTTAAATTAATCCTGAAAACAGTGCTGACATCTAGGAATTCAAGCTATAAACCAGTTTGCACTCCCTGTCCTAAATTACAGTTCTGGAGTGATTGACTGACCCCAAAACGTGTTGGATAGATTAGACAGGAAAACAAGAAGGATGCTTCATGCTCATTATATGATTTATAAAAATCAGTGCATGCCAAGATTATATATTCTCCATTCCAGAAGAGGCATGGGCCTACATGAAATTGATTACATGTATAGATTTGCAATCATGGGACTGCATACATATCTGCTGACCTCCCAAGATCCAAACATAGTGAAAGTTTTGAAACATAAAGAGAATAAATCTAAGATGATTTCCCTTCTAAGTCTAGCAGAAGCATATTGGCGTCAAGCGGGAATAGAAATCAAACCAGAAGTAGAAAAAAAAATCAGGCAGCAACTGAATGCCAAAAAAACAAAAGAAAGAATATAAGGTGAAGAATCAGATGAGAAGGCAAGAAATGTGGAAAATGCATAAATATAGTTGCAAATATAGAAAACTCTTGGAATAACCTCATGTTGATTAGGACTGAATGCAGGAATGGTTAAGGAGAGCCAAATTCAAATCAAAAGATGAAAGGTTAATATTGGCGGCCAAGATAGTGGGCTACATGCAAATTGGTTTACAAAGTCCATTGAACATGTAGGAAAAACAGACAAATGTAGGTTTTTGTAGAACAGAATTGGAAATAGTTGCACACTTTACTGCTGGTTGTGATACACTAATGGCAGAAGAACTGTACGGCAAGACTGTTGCACTGGGAATTGTGCAAACATTATAATACTGAAGTAGCTGAAAAACACTGGAAACATGAGCCACAAAGCATCACAGAAAATAATGAAGTTTACATTACATGGGGTCACCCATTACCAACAGTTCAAAAGATAGATTGAGAAAACCAGATATAGTGGTTCATGAAAAGAAGACAAAAGTAGCACTGATCACTGAAATCACTACACACAGTGACTACAGTGTCTTGCATAGAGAGAGAGACACAAAGTCATAACGTATCAGGATTTACAGGCAGAAACAAGAGCATGGTGGAAGAAAGATACTCCGACAGTTCCAATAGTAGTAAGAGCAACGGGTCTTATAAAAAAGAATCTGCAATTGTACTTAGATATGTTACCAATACATGTAACTCCATACAAATTGCAGGAGGAGTCATTACTGGGCACACTGTGGGTGCTGCGAAGAGCACTTCGGGCTGACAAAGATTGAAACAATACTAATTCCATGAACTTTAATCATACTTTAACTTAGGAATGGGGTCCATTCTTGTCATGGTATTAGAAACCCAAAGGACTTGGAGAAATTAAAAAAGTGAGAAGTACATCTTCTGAAAGGTTGGAGCTAGAAAGGCCTCAAGTCAAGGACTCAGATGGCCGAGTCCTGAAGTACTGAGATACCAAAGTAGACTTAACTCTTGGAATCATATTTCAAAAAAATATTTGGAGAAGGTCTAAACAGGTGGATGCAGCACAAATGTTCAAAAATTGAGACATTTTTAAAGCAAGCATTGGGGAAAAACATTCTCCTGGTGGAGTGGAATTTGACAGTGCTATTTCCCAACAGCCAAAATGCCTCCTGATGGCAAAAGACAAGGTAGTGATTTGGTAATCCATTTAGAAAGGGGAATGTATAGTCACTGCTAACTTCCCCCTCCTTTGAACAAAGATGATGAAAAGCTTTTCAGGTCTCCTAAATTCATGCATCATTTTAAGAAACACCTGAGTAGATGGTGTACACAGAGGTTTACTATGAAGGACTCTTTTCTCTGTATTCTGTCCCAGAAAAAAAAAAGAGGAAAATGAGTAGACTGAATAAATTAAAATTCTAATATCAGTCTTATACAGTCAGTGTCTGCAACCATGGAAGTGCCCCCACCAGAGAGTCTATAAGACAGTTCACTGACAGGATCACCAAGAACCATTTCTACAGATGAGGCACAATTATAGTCTTCTTCTTCTGCAAGGTCTCTTGGAAAACTCTAGGAGCAGAGGCAAAGTCAAGGCAACAACTTGTCCTGAAACTGATGATTATCCATAGTAAACTGAAGGAATTTTCTGGGTGAACTCATGGTAATGTTGTACCAGACTACACCCATGTTGTTCACCCTCAAGAGACCCTGTGGCAGTAGAGGCAAGGCCTCTTGTAGAACTGCAGAGTAGAACATGACAGATAAAGAGATGTGCTTGATGAAGTCAATGATATCCAAGTCAGAATGGAAGTTTGCAGCCCCCTTTGGAACAAGGAAAAGGTAGTAGGAGAATCCTTTGCCTTTCTCCAAAGATGAAACAGAGTTTATGCTCCTTTCTGAAATAAAACCTGGGGCTATTCCTGAAGCTCTACAAAGATAACTTAGTCTTTGAGCACAGGTATTTCTAAGGCATACCTTGTATTTCTATATCATGGCCATTCAATAATGTATCCATAGCCATCTGGTCCTTATTAATGAAGAAATAGGTTAGTCTATAAGAAAAGAATGGAACCAAGGGAAGGTACTGAGACCCTCCACTGCGGTCAATGTCTGTTTCCTCTTTTAAAGGTCCTTCCCAGATATTTTGGAGGCTAGACCGCAGCAAGAGCCATTTGAAATGCTCTTAGTTCATCCTTAGAAGAGGAAAGCCTGAACCATTCATGTCTGCATAGGCTCATTCCTGCACTTCCTGACCTAGACACAGTCAAAGTTGGGGCGGGCCACTTGAAGCTCAATATAGAAGTTGCAGTGTCCTTTCCAGGTCTTCCTTTATCTCAATCAGGTAGACTTTCCTGAGTCTATTATCTGATCCACCAGGAAGCAGTGGAACCTCAACAAGTGGGACAAAACAGTTGAAGCACTTGAGCTCCAACATGTCACAGGAGAAAACTCTTGGCACCTCTTTCTAAAGCTTTATCAGGCAATAAGGTGGAAATGAGATGGGATCTTACAGAGTATAACAATATGTGAAAAGAAGTCAGCTCTATGATTTTTAGGATTTCTCTCTAACTCTGTTGGAGGCTTGCTGAGGACATCAGCCTTATTTGGAGCACATGAATCAGAATCCACATACTTCTAGACTGCATAAACATCATCATTTAAGGGTGACTCCATTGCAGAGATGACCTAGGGCACGTTATCCTTCTTACCAAAATACTGGGTAAACCATTTCTGCAGAGAAAGTGCAGTAGCTACAGGCTAGTCCATAATAGAACTCATCACCCTAAGAGTCTCCCCAAAAGGCAAGGGCATCTGGTGAAGAGTAATATGGAGAGAAGGTCTCAGTGTCTTTATCTGACTCAGAGACAAGTAACTCTTCTATCTCACAGCCTCCTTCACAGGACAGTAAAGTGAGTGATACCATCCCTACCCACAGCCCTTTGAGGGAAGTCCATGCCAAGAACCACCCTGTATGTGTGAGGTATTAAGAATGTAATAGGCAAGCACCAGGTGCTAGGTGACGGGGCCGTGGTGATTGTGAAAATCTACCCCCAGTAATAATGCTTGGTCTTTGGTGGCCTGTGTAGGGTATAGCACTCATATTTACTATTGTTCCCTAATAGTATGGCCTTCCTACACCAATCAGAACAGCTCCCACCAAACATCAAACAGCTACTGTACATATAATACTTGGGCTAACACCATGGGCCCATGTGGCACAGGATAGAACCTGACATGAAAGCCAGTTTAAACTGCTAGTACTAAAGAAAATGCTTTATTTTGTCCTTTACTCCCAGCAAAAATGAGGCAATGCTGATGTGGGTCTTTCATAATCTGGTGACATAGGAACAACTAAAAGGCTTTAGCATTTAGACACTAAAGTGGAAACGTCTCCATGTTGAATGATAGGAATAAGATCTGAAATATGTAAGTGTAAAAAAGAACTGGTGTAAGGAGTGGGTGACCTCACTTGGTACAATAAATGAAGTCACAGTGTGTGTTTCTGTAGGAGGCAAATGTGTCTCCAAACATAGGTAGTAAAGAAAATTGTAAAGTGTGTTGATCTGCAGAGATCAGAAGAGTAAATTTCAACAACTACCCATGACAAAAAAAGGCTTCTGAAATTGCCTCTACAGTTGCTGAGAGTGACAGTCATTTTTTTAAATATAAAACAATAATATAAGGTGACTTCAATATATCTGGAATGGTCTGGGTAAGTCAGTAAGGATTAAATGAATGAGTCAGATGGATAACAACAGAGAATGTGGTTAATTTAATCAGTATGATTATTACCTAAATAGTACCACAGGGAATATCTTTTTGATTTACTTTACAATGAGGGAAAAATTCTGCAAATGTAAAGAAAGTCAAACAAATTAAAAATTAGATGCAGCTAAAAAGGGAAAATATTAGTTAGGGTATGCAACTCAAAAAGTAACTAAATGCAAAAGCAATGGTAGGTGCAAGGCTAAGGTTTACCAGTTTAAATGTGTATTCTTTTGTTGGGCAGACTAAGTGGCACCCTGCATAATATTTATTTTTGCCTGCATATCCCAGGACCTTAAATGATGACTGCACTACTTACACACACTAAGCTCATTTGTTCTTGAACCATAGGGGCTGGGTGAGGGCAGTACAGCCCACAGATTCCTGCCTGGAAAGCCTAATTAGCTCTACTTTTTCTATTGAGAGTCAGGTGGTAGGGTGAGAACCAGCTTGCAGATCCTTAGGGGTGGAATACCTTCTCCCCATTGTAAGCACTCCTCCCCCAGAGTGGCTCTAATGAGCTTACTACAGCATTCTCCCAAGGGGAAGCATGCCTCCACTTGCTGGCTCTCTCCTCAGCTTATTGGTGCTAGACACTGTGACTGTGCAAGTTCAGCTGGCTTGGTCTCTGTGAAGATGTTAGACACTGTCATCTGTGCTAGCATGTCTGGCTGAAGCTTTGAACATAATTTCAGATTAACCTGTGTACTCCAGCATGACTAGCTATGATATTGTAAATAAGTTCTTACATGTTGATTAATACTTTGTACAGGATGTTTTAAAGAGTTGAACAGTGTTCTTTTACATTTCTAACAGTGCATGTTTAGGCAGGAAATTCTAAATGCAGACCGTCTCACTGTCAGCTGATCTACAGATGATGTCATCAAAATGTTTCCAGTTGCACTGTGTTGACTTTTAAAGAGTGAAATGAAAATAAGAACTGGAACAGTTAAGATAGTCATCCTAGTTTATAGAAGAGCCTGCTGAAGACAGCTTGTTCAGTTCAGTTCTGTTCACACTTGTGCTCAGTTGAGTTGAGTTTGTAGTTTTGATTTCACAGTTGTACTGAGAAGTGGACACCCAAAGGACTCACCAAGAACTGTAAGCCTGCCTTTACTCTGCTATAATATTTAGTTTAGATCAGGGACAGTGTTCTTCAGTTAGATAGGAAATAACAGCTAATTAGTCAGAGTTTTTCTAAATGTTGGATTTCTCTCCTTAAGTATTAATTTCATTTTCCTGGTGATTGAATTGTTTTGTTTATTGAAATTACTGTTTTACATTGTTAATCATTTTGCTCATTATTTCTTCTTCTTTCGGCTTTTCCCAGTTAGGGGTCGCACAGCGGAACTCCGGTCCGCTAATGACTGGCAGTAGATTTTTACGGTGCCGAGGTGCCAGCCCGACGCCCAACCTTCAACGAAGGCACGCCCATTCACGCATGTCTTTCGAACGCCACTCGAATGTGGGGAGGACATGCAGACTCCACACAGAAGACGCTCCAGCCGAGAATCGAATGGGAGAACCTCTTGTTGTGAGGCGACAATGCTACCGCATTTTGTTCTTTATTAAATATTATTATCTTACATTGTGGCTGGTCAATTAGTGTATTCTTTAGTGATGTGAGAGTGCTTATACCTTCTTTGATAATTCCCAGGCCACTCTGAAAGCCTGGCTGCTTTAGGTCATATGCTACAATTTGTTTTGATATCTAATTTTACTAACTGGCCACCACTTTGAAAGGGCATGTAGACACTTTGATTTGTGGCAGTCTATTACCTTATCATTTGGGGGAAGGGACACAGCTGGAAATCTGTATCAGGCTTTCCCAGAAATGTTTGGATGTGTGAGATTCAATTTATTTAAGTGTGAATGTATCAGAGGTTGTAAACTGGAACACATTGCTCTGGAGTGTGTAATAAGGAGTTACATTAAGGTTGGACAGAAGTATACAGTCCAGTCCCAGGCTATAGAGCATGTTCCTGTTGTGTTCTTATGGGGAATTGTTAAATATTACTCCTGTTTAAGTTATGGTCTCACATTGGAGTCAGTAGTGAGGATTGACGTTCCTTAGTTGCTGACTCCGGATAGAAGGAGATGTCACATATTGGTGGCAGTCCAGTGGGATATTAACCAGACGTCACACACTGGTGGCAGTTTGTTGGGATATTAACCAGATGTCTCAGTCTCCACTGTGTAACACTTACTGTTCCTGCTAGCTGTCACCCTATTTTGTGAGCCAAGCCTCCACTCTCTCTCCCAGGATAGGCAAGCCGGTAAGAGATACTCTCTCCCATCCTCCCCAGCCAACTCCTACAAGCAGCAGAGATGCTAATCAAACTTGGCTCATCTGAGCCATAGTCAGGGTTTTATCTTTCTAAGACACACAGCTGACATGCCCTGCATAATCATGATAGTATTAGAATATTTGGGGATTGGCAAAAGAGTTAATGATGGCACTTTTGCAGATCTTCTTGCTTGCCTAATAAGCCTCTTACATGCATTCCTGTTTAGCATGGTACCTCTGTGTTGTACAAGCCAGCCAAACTATTTAAACTGTACCCAGCCTTTGTCCCTGATGTTAAAGAGTTAAAGCGCATCCGAAGGAAGCCATTCGGTACTGGTACAGAGGATTAATCTTGCAATAAGACATAAATATTTTGCAAAAGCAAGCAAGAAGTCTGAAAGGCCACAAAATCTGTGTTGATAGTGGAAATATGGAACACAGTATCTAAGTCAACAGAAGTGAGGATTTGAGAAAAGTGATGTTATGCAGTGACTTAACATTTTAAAATGAGATTCTGAGTACAGAAGATGAGGCTGAGAAGCAGGTCTCAGTGAACAGTACAGGAATGACTGGAAATGACGTTAGCTGGAACACTGACTCTACCATTTTAGGGAGAAGTGGAAATTGGTGGATTTTAAGAAAAATGACAGTGCCTCCAAACAACAAGTGTGGGGACTATAGAACAGATATGCATTCGAGTAAGGTATTCAACGGGTGTATTTTGTTTTTTGAATGCCATTTTGCAGAATGGCATTTTTTGACTTGGTTTTGGTTGAACGTGCTTTGAGATCAACATTCACTGGTGAAATAGAAATTCTCTTTTTCCTCACTGTTGTACAATCTCAGAGCTGGTATGTACATGCAGTGTGGGTGGGGGGTGCAAGTAGGGCATCAAATTCCTGTCACACTACTTGGAAGTGCCGTTGATGGTGACTAATAAACAAATATTCAGACTAATAGAAAATAAGGTGAGAGGTTAGCAGTCCTGATTCAGATCGGCATGCAGTACAACTGACCTGATGTCTGCAGTGAGACAGACAGTGGAGAAAGATGCAGATAAGGAAAGAGTCCAACTGGGCATTTTTAGATCTGGAAGAAGCATATAACAAGGGCTGAAGAAAGCCAATTTGGGCAGTTCTGAGATGTTTGAAGTCCCAAAATAATTGTTAAAATGAATGCACGTTATGTACAAGAATCCAATGACACAATTATGAACATCATTTGGACTTACAGAGAGGTTCCTAGTCAGAGTTAGCGTGAATCAGAGCTCATCGCTGAGCCCAATGATTTTCAAACTGGTGATGGACTATTTTTAGCAAACAGGTTGGATGGCATAGATCAACAAAGCTGTTATATGCAAACAATGTGGCACTACAAGCAAATTCTGAACAGGAACTTTAGCAAATGACAGGGGATGGAAAGCAAAACAGAAGGCACATGGAATGAAATTGAATGCAGCCAAGATTGCCGTCATGGCAGCAAAGGGAGAATTCAGAAGAAGCTAAAAATTGAGATTGAAGGGAAAAGAGTGGAATAGGTAACATGTTCAAGTAAATGGAAGTGGTAGTTGAGGAGAAGGGGAGTCTGAATGAGGAGGTCAAACATGCTGCATTCAATTGGCAGAGAGTGTCAGGGGTCGTTTATGACAAAATAATGCCAAAGAAACTGAAAATTAAAGTGCATAGAACAGTGATGCGACCGGTACTTCTGTTATGACACAGAAACCTGGGCTGCAAAGGTGAAGCAGCTGAGGAAGCTAGAGATTTTGGAGCTAAAGTGCCTGAGATAGATATGCAGCATGTACGCAGTGGGACAGAAGAGGAAGTGAAGACACCAGAGCAGTAGCCAAAGGAGCTCCAATTGAAGAGAAGGTCAACAAGAACAGATCATTTATTATTTATTTGACATTTGTTGACCGGGATAGTTCGACTGAGCTGTTGCACTTTTTCAGAAGAGGCCCAGGGAGAAAAGCACCACAATTATCCAAAAAATAATAATATTAATAAAAAATTAAAGTAGTATAATAACTATAATAGCAAATCCATAGAGTACAGTTTAAAAATGTTCAAGCATTTGAGTTACAGTTATGAAAAGGCATTGGTATGTACAGGATGGGTTTAAATAAGCAGTTAAATGCAGTTAGTCTGAGACATTTACAAGATAGTAATATTAATCACATCAGAAGCAGAGTTGTTTGGAGAAATTCATATATATGGTTTACTATCAATATGCCGTGATTAGGTTCAGCGAACACGGAATGTGGAACAACAGTTGGATGACTTCCATGTTGCTGACCTACTTGCATTCAAGATCCTGGTTCAGCGAATGCACTGTTCATTTGCCCTTAGGACTAGAGATCACGGTACGATGCAGATCGGGAAATTTACCCTTTTTCCCCACTGTAGTGTGACCTCAGAGTTGGAATATATAATTTGCAGGGGGGTGTGGGGGTGCAGCACCGGGGGAATTTGCCACCCTGCAAAAATGGGCATTTCTGTGTTGCGCAGTATGTATGTACTGCTGAGAAGTTTAACTTCCATTGCTGTGCTGAAATGTGCAGGGGGGAGCATATGCCGAATAATGCCAATTCTTCGAATTCTGCATTAATTTCGACATAGTGACTGTCTTCCTCTGCTGTATTTCGGAGTTGTGATTTGCGCGAATAACTGGATTTTATTCTGGCTTTCACAATTTTGATAGTAAACCTATATATATCTATGTAGTAAATGAGGTATAATGAGAGCATTTAATAAGACGGTACAATTTAAATGAGTTATATGCAGAGGATTTAGATTTAGTAGTCAGGAGTAATAAAGTAGACAGGAGGGCAGTTTTATCAGACAGGCTATGGTAGATGAATAAGGATATGATCAGGGAGAGTTATTTACAATGGCAAGTCCAGGTGCTAGTTAGAAAGTTTTTAAGAGCAATTTTGAATTTTTGAGGGTTATTTATGGTTCTAATGTCCAGGGGAGGTTTGTTCCATGACAAGGAGGGTGAACAGCTGTACAGATTGTATCCGACTGTAGTTTTTGCTTTGTAGATTTTTAATAGATTTTGATCAAAGCTTCTGAGAGCCCTAGTAGGGGTGTAGAAGGAGACAAGTGAGGAGATATCGGACAAAAGGGGTGCTTATACAGGATGGAATGTATGATCTGAAGCTGGGCAAGTAGTAGTTGGTGTGGAAATTCTAACCAGTTTAATGTGTTCAGAGAAAGACGGGGGTGAGATTTACAAGTTTCTTTAGCTGCAAATCTAGCAACTTTATTATATGTGGTTTCTAGTTTTGTAGTCACAAATAACAAAACCAAGAATACCATAAAAAGTGAAGTCCGCTGAACTGCTTCAAAATCTCAAATTTATTAAATCACAACACAGCCAGGGTTAAGCACTTTCATGCCTAATGGTGGAACTTCTTCAGAACAATAACATTTTCAAATCAACAGCTTAAATATTCAAACCAACCAATTAGAACCAAGATATAAAAAGATTACATGGTAAACTCAACATAAGAAATCACATGATAAACTAAAATAAAAATAACAACAACACTTAAAACTATGTGACATAATTCCTTAACTTTAAAACTGGTGCAATAGAACACCCATCATTTAAACCAGGTGGAGTCAGAGCATCCAAATGAATCTGCCATTTTAATTCCTTTTCACTAAGGTGTTCATCAGTAACTTTGCCTTGAACATCCTTTTTAACCTGTTGAATGACTAAGAAACCAAACAAATGTGCAGAATTTGCCATAATATGCCTATACAAGGCATTAGTAGTTTTTTTCTTTTTTATATCCAAAATATGTTCATATATACGGTCCCTTAGTCTACAATATGTTTTTCTTATGTAATATGAGGGGCAATTCTGACAGTGGGCAAGATAAATCACTTGAGAAGAGGTGCAGTAAAAATGCCCATTAACTCTACATACGCTGTCCCTTATGTTAAATCTGTCACCCTCTATAATAAGCATACACTGTGAACAATGGCTGCATTTAAAAGTACCATTCCTGCAGGAATACCATAAAGGAAGTTTATTTTCTGTTAATTGTTTTAAAGACCTATTCTTCCTATAAATAATAGTAGGCCTAGGTCCAAATTGTTCCAGCAGAAGGGGATCCATTGTAAGTAATGGCCAATTCTTGTTCAACACAGTAGTTATTGCTGGACTGTCCAAATTATAATTGCTAATAAAAGAATGTTTTTTAATTTCATTATCTTTAACACTAAACACATTCATGTTACCGAGTCCTTGTGGACGGTCACTTCCATGTAAAATTGGGTAATATATACCAGAGTTTCTTTTTGCTATTACCTCTGATTTTATTTCTTGCAGAAATCCTAATGGGTAACCTCTGTTTAAAAACATTTCCAATAATTTGTCAGATTCAGAATAAAAGGTGTCACTGTCTGAAATCATTCGAGCAAGCCTAACCGGTTGGCCCTTTACAACTGACTTTTTTAGATGTTGTGGATGCCAGCTTGAATAATGTAAATAATTATCTGAAAACGTACACTTGCAAAAAATAGTGCAAGCATTAACAACCCCCAAGATATTTTTACTAACCAGCACATACAAAAAAGGAATCTGATTTATGTCATAATTATAAGTAAATTTCAAAAAATCAGCTGTTAATTGTTAATATATGTCAGAAATTATTTTAAGTTTTTCTTCAGTTTGGACCCACATGATAAAAATGTCATCCAAAAATTGTGTATATAAAGTCCAACAACTCTCATAAGGGCAGTTGATAGGGCTATTTGTTTGCATCAGTTTGCTGATGGTGTCAATGAACTATGTGTTAAATATGGAGGCTGTTTCTTGAGAGGTATTATTTGGACAAGGATTAGAAGTTGAAGGGTTACCTGGGTGTAATATTTGATTGATGGAGTTCCAGAATTTCTTTGGATTAGTCCTGTATGAAGTCTGGGGGTTGATGTAAAAGTTCTTTTTACCTTCATGTGTTTTTGGTAAGGTTGCAAAGTTCTTTATAGGTTTGAAGAAGAGAAGGGGATTTTGTTTTGGACCATGCTTGGTCTCTTTTTTTGCATTAGGGATCTTGTAGTTTGTTATAACCATTGGGAGTGAAGTGAATTGACTCTGACAGCTCATGGTGGGGCAAGTGTGTTTAGAATGTTTTGGAATATGGAGTTGAATTTTTGTACTACCTTATCTAGAGGACGATACGTTAGGAAGAACTAGTTTACTGTGGAGAGAAGATAACTGAAGGTATCAGGATGGAGGTTGGAGAGTTTGCAGCATTCTATGTATTTATGTGGGCGAGTGTGGTGAGGGGTGAATCTAATCACTTTAATTGGTGAGTGGTCACTTAGCGAGTCAGATAGTGATTGGAAACTAGTATCTGGTCAATAACAGAACTTGAGTTAGTTGGTTTAGTAGTATGTGTAGGGGTGGAGATTAGTTGGGGCAAGCCATGCAAATTAATACATGAGTTTAGACTGCTAGAGGACAGTGACAGACCATTAATGCTGACATCACCTAGGATAATGACTTCATTGGGTATATTGTGTGTGAACCAGGACAGGATTTGTTCTAGTACTATGATGTTGTCACAAAAGGTATGTATATAGCAACTACAGTTAGTTTATTGCGGTCATTAATTTTGCAGTTGGCAGTCAGAAGTTCAGCAGGAGAAAAAGAACAGAAAGGATTCACTAATGGGGAAAGAGTGACATGGTTAGAATATATTATAGCAACTCCACCACATTTTTTCTTTGGTCTACCAAGACATGAAATGTTGTAATCAGGGAGGAGGAATTCTTTGTCAAGAGATGTGAGGTTTCAGCCAAGTTTTGTTGAGAGTTGTTATGCCAGGGGAGTGGTGAGCCAACCAGGCATGAAATTCACTTACTTTCCTGAGTATGTTTTGGGTAGTCATGGAGTAGAACAATAAGGGTTTACTAGGGAGTTTAAGTTGAGGAGCAGTAGGCTGAGTGGGAATGTTGTTAGTTGAGAAGGAGGGTATTAGGTCCTGGATTCAGATGTATGTCTCCAGATAGGAGCAGAGTGTTAGACAGATGGGTTAAGGTAGAGAGTGAGAGGAGGCTGAAGTGATATTTTGGCTTGGTTTTACTGACGGTTGAGGTGAGGAGTGGAATTTTGATTTTGGGGAGGGAGAAGTTTGCGGTTGTGAAGATAAAGAGTGCAATTCTAAATGAGTATGGTGATTTAGAGAAAAGAATATTGTGAAGAGAGGTTGGAGAACAGTGTAGTGGTTTTAATTGACTGTTATATGAGGAGAGGTAGTAAAGGAGAAGTAGAATGGGAGTAGAGAGGAATGGTAGCATCATTATGTTTTATAACTGGTAAGAGTGTAGGAGTAAGTAGAATGCAAGTAGACGTGTAAATGAGCTAGAGGTATAGTATTGTAGTAGAGTACAAGACTAGTGATGAGGTTTGAAATAAGACTGGAGAA
This sequence comes from Protopterus annectens, assembly GCF_019279795.1. NCBI lineage: Eukaryota > Metazoa > Chordata > Ceratodontiformes > Protopteridae > Protopterus > Protopterus annectens. The sequence continues at coordinate 686,337,679 of NC_056747.1, read as the reverse complement.
GGAGAGTAAAAGGTAGAAAGGCAGATGTAGTGGAAGTGTAGACCTATTTATCAGTTCTAAAGTGTAATGGAGATAGTGTACACTAGTGTGTTAAATTTTGTTGTAGGATAAGCTTGTTATAAGGTGCAGTAATGTGAGTGTTGCCTAAGGGGTGGGTTCTGTTAGGTTAGAGATGAGCTGAGAATTGTGCAGTAGGATGTAGGTTTAACAGGAGGGCAGAGTAAGAAGAGTTATTGAGATGATGTAATGATTATTAAGAACAGTTAAGTAGGGTGAGGATTAGGGAAGACTATAATTGGCTTAGATTGAGAGGAAGGGGTGGTGCTTAGTGGAAGGGAAAATTGGCTAGCTATACATGTACTGTAGTCAGGGTGGGTGGGAATGGGGGTAGGGTATGGGAGCAGAGTGAGCCCAAGTGAAGCAAGGATGAACAGAGTTTAATTTATTGAAGAGTTATGCATGGAAATATAGTAGATATCTTAACCCTATATTCCAAGCCAGGCAATGTAGTCAGTTCCTAGTCTGCCAACAGGAGGTTAAAAATAGTTTAAAGTAAAAAAGAGGTTAGGCTGAGTTAAAAGGTATGTGGCTGTACTTAATAGAGATGTGGTCATAAAGAGATACAGAACATGGAAGGAGAAAGAAATATGGTTAGACAGAAAGGTCCGATTAGAGTCAACTGCGGGGAGGGGGATTAGCAAGTAGCTAGTGCACTAACAATAAGCTAAGATTTTGAGAGATAAAGTCCTACACACTATACTGATAAAGTCAGAAAGTTGGGAAGCTGGACGTTTACTGGGAAGGAGGGAGAGATAGGCAAAACTGTGTAGTGGTGTATGGGGAGTCGAACTTTTTAAGGATTATAGACAGTTTAAAAACCAGTTACAGAGCAAACTACATACTTTATCAAACAGTGCTATTATAAACCATGCAGGGTCTCTTGCAAGCCAAAACTTCAATGCTACATATCCAGCAGTATCCAGGAGAGTTTAGTAGGATGGAGTGTTAGGGACAAGAGCAGTAGAAAGGTGGATTACAGCTTTATCAAACAGTACTGTTATTAAACTTGAAGGGCTTCTTGCAAGCCAAAACTTCAGTGCTGCGCATCCAGCCATATCCAGGAGAGTTCAGTAGAAGGGTAGATTACAGCCATAAGCAGTAGTAGAATGGCACTCGTACACCAAAACAGCCATAGGTTAATCTGGTGTCAGGGAGGGAGTGGTTCAAGCACATGTGCAGTAAAGCAAAAGATGATTAGGGGAAGAAGATACAGAAGAGACAGAAAGAAGGTGAGAGGAAACAAGGACATCTAGCCAAGAGAGGGATGGGTTGCACAAGAGAAAACCTGCAGCAGTCAAGCACAACTGTCAAACTTGGCAGGAGAGTGGCACTGGATTGAAAGAGGTGGTGACATTTGAGGCAATACCCTGACCCTATGTAGAAAAAAATGAAGATGATGATGATGAGGAGGAGGAGGAGGAAACTGCTGGAAATTATGCTGATATGAAGGAAGGTAAAGAACCAGTGTAACAGGTAAAATTTGTTTTAACAACCTGGTAGGCTTTACTGTAAAGTTTAGAAGACTTAAAACATTGGGTCTAGTTCGATCAGTTAGGAGTAACACATTTGAAAGTGCAAACAAACAAAAAGCACAGATGACGAGCATCTCCATGGATAGGGTGCATCCCCCCTACTCCTCTACTAAATATAACCAAATATTACTGTACCTAAGAAGAAAGAGGAAACCCATCAAAATGTTTACTGTTAGATGTGATTTTCTGATGCCATGTAGATTAGCTGACCTGACTCCTAAATTCCTTAAAGATGAATTTGGCTACATTTAAGTTTGTTCCTATTCAGTTACTGTTTGCACCCAAAAGAGAAGGAAAACAGCAGTGACTAGAAGAGGGTCTAAAATAACACATTAATGGTTTTATCCAGACAGCCCACATTTCTAAGGAATGTAAAATTATGGATATTTTATATTTTTGTTTTGAAATTTTGGACAACCAAGGCTATCACTTCCATAGAACTGTCATTTGACAAAAGAAAAGGAAGACAGTAGTGACCAGCAGAGGATCTAACATAAAACAGTAATAGTTTTAGCTAGACAGTCCATATTTCTAAGGGACGTACAATTACATTTTAACACTTTGGATCATAGAGGCTATCACTTCCGTAGAACTGTCTCCTGAAAAAAGCTGACAAACTACATTATCGAGAAACTACTGTAAACAGTAGCTCCTATACAACATTTGGACTACTGCTCTTCGTATCTATATAAGGTTTAGCTGGCTAGGGTAACTATTGTTTAAGCAGTATTAGGTCAACACCAAATCTCAGAAAGCCAACTTAGAGTAGCAGTGTGAGATATGACCTCAACGTCAGCTTTTTTATTGTAAGACTGCTATTTTTAATAATGGTGATTGATTGCTGAGTTAATACAAGACTGGTCAAGAATGTAGCATATAGCCAAAATTTAGTCTGACTGTCACTATTGCTAAGCAAAAGAAGGACAAACAAGAGGAGAATTAGCTCATTTATCAGTCAATGTAATTGAATTATTAAGGAAAGCAGGCAGTAAGAAAGGACCTGGTGCTGACAATGGAAAGGCATGTGCATACAAAGGTGTTCTGTTGTAGAATTAAAAAGTCAATAATTAAGAGATCAAAGAAAATATGTTAATGTTAGAATACTGAGGCAAGATAAAGGAGGGCTGAGAAGCATCTTGCTTGCATTTGTTGACTCGCTACCCCAGTAGTTGAAAATATAACCATACTAGTACCCTAATGGGCCCAACCATTCATCTGTCTTACATTTGACTTGGAAGAGGGAAGCTGAGGCACATGTGCTGGTTGGATATCATCTACAAATGAATAAGGATTTTTCTGTATGCAGTTAAACCACATAGCCCATTGCAAGTCTGGTCTTCAACCTGCAATGGTCATTATTTTTTTTTTTCATGCAGGCGCATGTGTGCCATTTTATGTTTACATGCATATAATAAACTTAATGGGGTGATGACTTGCTATTTATCCTAGTCTGGAATAACCCTACTCCACTCACAGGAGGATAAGCTGGCACTGGTCACTCACTTACTCACCTTGGGCTTATTATTCAAACCCCAGTAGCTGCGTCATCAACATAGCAAAATCACTCTATATCATGAACAAGTCTGCGAATCAGCTATTCTAGTTAAGGAAAGAATAAGTAGAAAAGAAATTAACAGAAAAACACCAAGTAGGAAACATTTTAGGATTAGAGGAGAAGGAAGACAAGTAGCAAAGAAGAGCATGAGTTGTAGGAGTAAGGTGTGTGGGAGTAGAGAAAATTCAGGCAGTTAAGCAAACCTAAAGTGAATCTGTCAAGCAGAACTAAATTTAATGAGGTGTGAAATGCAGTTCTTATTTAGATAAATGTACTACATCTTTAGGGGGAAAAAATAAGTGTGGTATGGCTGATATCTGTGACAAGATATATACATATATGCTAGTCTTCAGTTAAAGCCGATGGTTAAAACAAGAGAAGCAGCATTCAGAATTAAGTAGCTTGATCAAATCAGGTGCAGATATTACATAACACCCATCATGACACTACAGTATATATTATATACAACAAAGGAAATGAATTACAGCCTGAATATACATAAGGCCAATGGGTATCTTAATACAACTGCAAAACTAAAGCAACTAGAGATCCTCTCCTGTGGAAGCGTTTGGGACTGCATAAAATTGAGATGTCAAGCCAATTCAGATTATTAGGAGCTTTCTGGAAAAGCTACAGAACCATTAGCTAGTGCTCTAAAAGAGTTCATTATATTTCAACTGCTAGGATTTAGGCATAGTCCTATTTTTGACCCTCACATTTAGCCTTGCTCCTATTAGATGTGATGATTTTTTTCATGAAGGTAAACTTGTTTAAGGCTACATACACTGTTAAACAGATGTACTATGCAAATGTACAGATTCAGTACTGCTAACAGTATGGGTTCTAGTTTCTGAAGACATTCTGTTGCGACTCTGTTTACTTCTGTGCTAAGACTTTTAATGCTCAGAGGCTGCGAGAATATAGTTTTTTTATTATTTGGAACTCCCTTCTACATTCAGGAGACAGTGAAAAGATGAATTACTTGAAGATTGCTCTGTTTTTTTTTTATTTTGTAATGAGTTTTAGACAGTCAGAAAGGGCCTATATACCAATTCCTAAATGCACTGCATTGTTTGATACCATAACTAACAACATTTAACTACTCATGTAAAGATATAGAGAACATTTTGACTCTGGATTCTGAACTCTTAAAATTTTAGTGATTTTAGAAGCTGGCGGCTTATAATTGCTCAGTCAATTAACACAAAAGAAGTAAAGACAGTACAGCCAATGATTAGGAGAGAGAAATGTTGGGTAGGAAAGATATGACAGAAAGACTACTTTATAAAATGGTTGGGGTGGGGGAGGGGAGAGGTACTGACAGTGGAACAAACCTCAAACCGAAAAACTGTAGCCAATAATAAATAATGCTGAGGTAAACTACAGATCGAAGAAAATTGTACATATATAACATTTTTCTTAAAATTGCTTATAGCTCTCTAAAGTAACATAAAAACTCAATGCAATTTACAGGTTTTAACCATACCTGGATGAAACAATAACACAATGTCCATCTCTATACAGATGAAAGACAAAAAAAATAATACAGGGAATTATTTTTCTCATGAATTGGGTGAAAATATCATGCATCCTTTTTTCATACCTATGGTCAGATTTATTATCCTTGCCCAAAAGGGCTTATCAGTTAAGAGTATGCCAGAAATGCAAACTGCTCGTATTTGCAGGTATGATCTACAGATAAAATACAGCACTGTATGTATCCACATCTAGCTGTTTAATAATCTTCAGCTTCACTCTACCTACCCTGCCCTTCGATCCCTCAAACAACCACCTGACTACACTTTTCTCTATAAGCTCTCTTGATCAAGACCTAATATCCCTAAGACCAAGAACCCATTTCCATGTGTTCAGACACAGTGTGTCTGTCTGTCTCCTGGTAAGTTCCAAATACAGTTTTGCTCAATCTCTTCTTAACCCTGTGTAAACATAACCTCCCGTTGGTTACATACTACATGTTTGGAGGACTACAATAGAGATCCCACCTCATAAAGGTGCCCCCCTCCACACAACCAGATAATTACAAACCTTTAAGTCTCATCAGCAATACTTTAGAGGTCATGGAATGTATCACAGAACATTTCTTACACAATGACAGGGAACCAGCAGTCTTTTTTGATCAAGATCAATTTGGCTTTGTTAAAGGGAAATCTTGTCTACTCAGTCTCATCAATTTCTTTGGTAAGGTTACAGAAACCATAAATATAAGTCAATCTAGTCTCACTGTTTATTTGGGCCTGACTCCAATGCATTTCCCATTGCAGAAATTATTGACAAGCTTAAACCTTCTGACATGAATCCTACCCATTCAATGGATAGCCAACTAGATCACCTATGGGACCTACAAAGTACAGGTCAGGGACACCTCTTACACATACAAGACTGTCACCACTGGAGTTAACCAGAGCACTGTCTTGGGTATCCTCTTATTTGGAATCTACTTTTCTGATGTTAAGACAGAAGTTAATGGGCTACGTCTCACAAGGTTTGTCAATGACTGCAAAATGGGTACCATGATATGCTCCCTTTAAGATGGTCATATTTTGTTGTTGGCTTAATCAGACTAATGCTTTGTGCATACATCATGAGTTAAAGCTTACTGCCAAAACATGTAGTACGGTTTTGTTCGGTAAACAAGATTTTCCTAACTTATACCGTATTAAAAACATCTCCTTAAAAGTAACTTAGTCATCAGAGATACAAGCACCTTTATTAAACACCAAATTGTCCTCTGCCAACCATACTTCAGTCATTGTCAGGAAATTATTTTACCTAATACAGCTAATTTCCAAGGACACATCATTTTGAAATAAGGAAATCATAATTCCTCTGAATACGCCTACATCAGGGCTATGACAGAATACACGGCCCCATCAACAAAGATTTATCTAAACACCTTTCCTAACTAGAAGACCTATAAAGATTCAAAACCAAGAAAATTATTAAACTAAACTCCCTAAGCTTTATTGACAGATTAAAGCATTCTCACTTTACTCTGTGTCTCATGCAGGATCTGCTGATCTGGGCCTAGATTTTCATGTTACGAAAAATGCTACCTGCTTGATTTCCTCCATCTTCAAATGATTAGTATACTCTATAAACATGACAAATTTCTAACCCAATTTATCCCCTTACTTATGGAATAAGCTGCCTTTACATGTCACGACAAACACACTGGCTGCCTTTAAAATTAATCTGGATAATTAGATGATCAACTGTAACTTCACCTTTGGGGTACACAGCATGACACTCCTTGAATATGGAGCCTAAATTATTACTTGTAATATTAGGCTTAGGTGACCAGACTTGTCAGTGCTCTTCTGGACTACATGCCCCATATACACTTATAAACCCCAATGATGAGAAGTTACAGGAACAGAGAGATCCTTGAAGGAAAAACGGCAGTGAGGGTTACATAAAAAGATGACGACTAATGCAAGAATAAAGATATCCCTGAGGAAGAATAGCACTCAGGGTTATGCAGCATGATAGGGGATAAAGGACAAAATAGATCCCTGAGGCAGAAACATACTATTAGTTACATTAAAAAAAACTCTGGCACTTACAGATGTAAAGATTGACAAGAGAAGACACAATGCTAAAGAGATTCCTGAGGTAGAACAGCACTGAGAATTATACAGCACAATTACAGGTTACACAGGATTAAATAGCTCCCTTAAGGAATGTTACAAAGCACAGCTGGATGTAATAGGATTAAACAGATCCCTAAGGAAGAATGGCATTGAGAGTTAGGCACCATGAGCTGGATCTAGACAGATCTCTGACATGGAATTGCACAGAATGTCACAAAGTATAAACAGAAGGCAACACAGGAATAAATCAATTCCTCGTGGGAAAATGGCACACATTTTTACAACCTGCTAGTGGGGGGATAAGAGTAAACAGATCCCTGAACAAAATGGCACTGAAAGTTCCACTGAATGAGCATTGTGCCATCAAAGTATTAACACTGTTCTCAGAGTTACAACAAGTTGCACAGTTTCAATATATTACTGTATACTCCCTTAGGGCCCTCTTTATCACATTTACCATATTAATGCCCTCTTTCTGTCCTGCAATGCAAACTCCATTTTGAACCATGCCAATACATTGTTTTCTGATGGACACAAGATATATTAGATATACACTCCCCATATAAATTGCTCTGTGAGGAAGCATTTTGTGCTTGGTAATTGTTGGGTATCTACCACTGATCCCCCCCCCATGCCTTGCTGAAATAAGAAAAATGAGGAGGACCATGTTCTGACTTGTGGCATCAAACTCTGGGGTGTCCAATTTCCAGAAGACCTTGAACAAAGAGAACGCCTTAATCATCAAGGAGTCCAATGGCATATTCTTTCCCCCCCATGATATTAATGCCATGTCAAGTGATGTCCAGATCTATGGAATAGCACTAGACCAGCATAATCTTTCTCTGTAATGGGGGTGTGATTGCATATAGCCCTGTTTCTTCACACACCACATCATTGGTCTGATGGGATAACAGGTGGGACTTGTTTTCTCTCTTCTTCTAGAGCTGTTAGGCCTTTAGGGCAAGTAACACTGCCTGAAATTCTAAGTGGATTATGTGGAGTCCCCTGACCTGGAAGGACATTTCCTAAGAACTAAAGTCAGCTCCCCAACATGACTGCAAAGCATCAGTCATTAGGACTTTTGTTGGAAAGGAAAGCACAGAATGAGGCTGGTGGGAATCCTCGAACACTCTGGAGCCTAATAACATGGGCCTGGCACTAAAAGATGACCTGTGAGAACATTATGGTTCTGTAACCACAAATGCCTCACCACCCATTGCATCACCTACATCCTCAAGAAGGCAAACAGAACAGTAAAGACTACAGCTGTTATATGTCACAAGAGGTGCAGGAAAATCCCTTGGACCCTCTTTGACATTGTCATCCAGGTTGTCAAAGACATGACTTTCACAGTCCCTTTATAACAGAGTATGACTGATGATGAAGAGTGTCCACCTTTGCCCAAACAAAGGAAATCCTATGAGATAGGCTCAGGAAGAACTTGTCCCAACTTACAAAGACTCACAGGATCAGCAACTATGGGAATGTCCAAGTCAGGTATGCTACTGGGGAAATTCATGAATGGGCCCAACAGGAGTTAGTCATCCAGAAAGAACACACAAAGTTCTCTCATTTTCAAGAAATCAATCACCAATCCGAGCAAAAAGCAACACACTCAGACAGCTGGTTACTCCTAGTGTTGTTTAACACCCCAGACTTAGAAGACCCTGAATAGTCTAAAATTGGTTTGTAATTCGTCACCCTTCCCGAGTCCACTTCAGCTGCTATTTTATTCACTAATTTGGTGGTGTGAGCCCTTTCCAAAAATGATGTCTTCAGTTTGTCCAGCTCTAACAAGAACTGGCTATCATCAGATACCAACTTGGATAGCCTCACCATCTGCCCTTTTACCAAACTTTTTTTGCCACAAAGAGTGGTTACTCGATTAATGTCTGTAACCACTAGAAAAAGCTGGCTTCCTAAAATGGTTGATTCCCATCTACTGCATGCTGTTTTTTTTTCAAAACTGTGACATCCAAATTATTAATGTTGTTATTCTTATCACATGTAAAACTAAGAAAGTCTGCACTGGTATTAATGTAACTAAAAACTCAGCATACTTAGCAGAGGAATCTGTCCACAGAATGTTTTCATAATGATGGGAAGCATTTTTTTCAGTACTTGAAAGATATTTTCCCTGTATTAGTGCTGTAGAATGTCGATATCAGCAACTTAATCTATTATGAAGTGTTTAATACAGTGACATCAGTCAGAGAAACCAAGGGTGGTATTCCCATTTAAACTGGAGATATGAAGACTAGGGTATGAATAATGAAGGTGCAGGTGTTGACAAGAAGTCAAGAAAAAATGGCAAGACTTCCAAGATGGCTGCACACTGAGTAATAGTTTAATTCTAGCTCTCCCAGTGTGAAAACAGAAACTTAGCAGAGAAAGCCAGTAAACCTGTACTTTTAGGTAAACGTCAGTAACTGGCTAGTAAACGCACTGCCTGAAAGCCAGGAAAAAAGAAATAGAGGGCCTGAAGGAAAATTACAAAAGGTGAGGAAAAAACACTGACTGTGAAAAATACTGCAGTTGTTCACAAAAAGCAGTGCAAGCTCCAGAGATGACTTCCAGAAACATAAAAGAAAGTACAAGACAACTGTACACATAGGTTCATACTAGGCTATCTGCCCTAGGACATTTATAAGCCTAGTCAGAGTGTGTTTGGCTTTCGCCACCCATTTTAAATTAATTCTGCTATGCCCTTTTTCGAGGTTAGTATACTGTGCCTCTGTCTAATAGTGACACAGAAGTGATACCCGGGGTAAACCTACGATCTCCCATCCACTCATCACGATTCCTCTTGAAGAGAGTCAATGAGGGACTCTGCCTAACCTGGACTGAGATTTTATTCCAGAGTGAAGGGAGCCTCTGGGTTATGAATCTGTTCCTCTAGCATGTCCTATTTATTTCAGTGTTGAGGTTCAAGTCTCTCGAGTGTGTAGCTCAATGGGATTTGGATTTTATGAGGTGCAGCATGTCCATTAATTCCGGGTTGGACATGGCTTTATACGTCAGGCACAGATCGCCACTGAGCAGGCGGTATGCCACTGAGCAGAGCTGGAGTTTCTTTAACCGGGCAGCATATGGCATCTGTTTCAGCCCTTTGATCCTCTTGGTGAGGTACTTTTGGGGTCTTTCCAGTTGCTGCAGGTGTCTGGTAAGGTACATCCAAAAAAGGGCATTGTACTCAATTATGGGCCTGATGAGGGATGAGTAAAGAGGCACGATGACCTCCCCTGATCTAGATGTGAATCCCTTCATGATTAGGTGGGCTATATAAAATGTTCTTCTAACCACTTTGGCCACATGGTTGTCAAATGAGAGATTGCTATCAACTTGGGTCCCCAGGTCCCTAATTACTTCTTCTGTACTTAATGGATTACCACCTATGTGGTAATTTGTGGAGCACTTTGTTTTGCCAAAGGGATGACTATACACTTTTGGCATTTAGCTTGAGGCCATGGCTCTGGCACCAGTTGTCTGTTTCTATGAGGCCCTTTTGGAGGATGCTTGTGTCGGCTGGAGAGTCGGTTATGATGGCCAGTTTGCAGTCATCTGCGAACTTGGTCAGCCACAGTCCTTCCGTGTTGGCCTGTACCTCCAAGAAATATATACCGAACAAGAGAGGTCCCAGGACTGAGCCTTGTGGGACGCCACTTGTAACTGGTTTGGAGTCTGACATGGCTCCAGCAATTCTAACCATGTGGGTTCTGTCCTTGAGCCAGTTTGCAACCCATCTAGTGACATAGGGGTTTATATTTAAGCTGGTGAGCTTATCTATAATGCCAAAGTGGGGTATTGTATCGAAGGCTTTTGCGAGGTCCAGGTAGGCTGGGTGGACCACCTTCCCCTCGTCAATGGCCTTGGTGACTGTTTCAAAGAAATCGACCAGGTTTAAGAGGCAGGATCTGCCCTTAACAAAGCCGAACTGGGTAGGATCCAGTGTCTGTAGGTCCCCAATATCTTTATTTATGAGGTCCATGATGATCCTTTCCATAGCTTTGCAGACCAAGCCAGTCAACAGGATCTGTTGAGGCACCACCTTTGTGGAGAGAGACCACTGTTGCTGTACGCCACTCTTTGGGTACATATCTTGTAGTAAGGCTGAGATTGAACAGTAGTTTTATGTTTGGGTTTAGCTCTTCTTGGAGTTCATGTAGGACGCAGCCCGGGACACCGTCTGGTCCCATTGGTGCTATGTTTTTGCTTTGGAGGGCGGCTCTTACCTGAGCATCTGAGATGTCAGGGGGGGCAGCACTCTGCTGGGATAGATATTTGCCCTTTTGGTGGGGGGGAGTTTGCACTGAACCTGTCAGCTAGGATGTTGGCAATGTCTGTGGGTTCAGTGTATTTTTTATCATTTTGGACCAATTCTGAGCATATCTGGGAATTCCCACCCAGGTTCCTAACATAACTAAAGAAAGCCTTGTGATTATCCTTAGTGTCCTGTGCAATTTTTCTCTCGAAGCTGGCCTTAGACGATTTTATGAGTGCCCGTAGTTTTTTGCTAATACTGATCAGAGATGCCTTCCCTTTTTGGGATTTTGCTCTATCATGTAGTAGCTTCCTCCTTCTATTGTATAGCTTGTTTATGGCTGGGGTCCACCAGACAGGACGTCTGCCTTTGGAGGATTGGGTCTTGGTTTTATTTGGGATTGCATGATCCATGCATTCCTCTGAAGGTGTTCATAGAATGCGTTTATAAAGGATTCTGCAGTCTGGGCCATATTTTCCACAGGCCCGGGGGCTTTGAAGGATTCCACCTCGGTTTTGAGGAGTGTGAAATTTGCTTTAGAGAAGTTTTCACTGTGGTTTTCTGGACAGAGGGTGGGGTCGGGATGTGAATATCCAGTGAGATTAGTTTATGGTCTGATCTTACCAGTGAGGGATACACTTCTGGTCTGGAGCATAGAGTCCCCATGTTGGTGATGATCAGGTCCAGTATGTTTTCCCCTCTTGTGGGAGTGGTAACAAGTTGTTCCATAGCATTTGAGTTTATAAATTCTAGGAACCTTTGGGCTAGGGTGTTGGAGCTAGAGTAATGCTCCCAGTCTATGTTTGGATAGTTGAAGTTGCCCAATATAATGGTGTTTGGAGAGACCTTCATATTTTCCAGTGTTCTCAGGAAGGCCGAGTGGGGTTCCTGGGTTTGGGAGGGTGGTCTGTAGCAGGCTATAAACTGGAAGGCAGTTTTACCCACTGTTAGTTGCACATGGATAGTCTCTGATGCTTTGTGCTGTGCCACCAACCTGGAGGTGTGGGTATCTTTGACGAATATTGATACCCCCTCCTTTTGTGGTTCGGTCCAAGTTTTGGGGCCGAAAAGCATGGTATGAGGTATAACCTGGTAGTGCTGGGGTGCTCTCAGGAGCCTTGAACCAGGTTTCTGTTACTGCACAGATATCGATGTTCTCCATGCTAAGGAGAGTTTCGAGTGCATGCATCTTGAGGTTTAGACTTCTGGCTTTGAGTAGCATTACTCTTAGTTTTTTATCCCTTGTGATACCTATGGAGGTGGGTTTGTCTTTTGAACCTTGCCTAAAAAAGGCACTATGGGGGTAGCAAGAGCCTTTGCCAATATCCGAAAGCCCAGGGGTGACAGGTGCAAGCCGTCCCTAGCGAAGCATCCTGGCTTGTCAAGCATGTCATCCCAGGCTGACAGGCATTGGATCCCCTTTGAATGACACCAATACTTAAGCCAGTTGTTGAAATTGATCATCTTGTCTTCATATTGTGGCATCATTCTTGGTGAGGTAAAATGCTACTCAAGGTCAGGGTCATACCAGCCTGGGCTACATGCTCAGAGAGCTCCTCTATGTCTCTTTTCATGTAGTCCAGGGAGGTACGTCTCAGGTCATTCACACCAGCATGGACAATGACTGAGTCATATTTGTACTTGCCTTGGAGTGACCTGAGTGCTTGTGTTATGTGGCGGATCCTAGCGCCCGACAGGCAGCTCACCGTGACCTTCTCCTTGTTCAGCCTGGTGAGCAGGACGTCAGTGTGCCTGACGATAGAGTCACCAATTACAAGTGTATCAGGTGTGTTGTTTGGCCTTAAGGGCTGTGACTGTTCGGCACACTGGCTTTGTGAGCTATGTGTTGCGCGTGTTTTGTTTTGGGGTAGCGGTTGCTTGGGTGTCTGCTTTGGAGGTCTCTGCTGCTTAGGCAGATTTTTATTTAGAGCTTCTGAATATGTTTTTGTGTGTTTATGTGTTTGGTTTGCTGTTGTGGTAGGTCTATGTGAGACTGGAATTGTAGTGAGTGTGGTTTCCTTCTCCTCCTGACTGCTTACACCAGTACTGAGTTGAGAGAGCTTAGCCTCCAGTTTGGCTATATGGTTGCATCTCTCACATGTGTTGGAATTTGTTGGGAGGAGGAGAGGGTTGTCTGTGTACATGAGGCAGTTGTAACATTGCCTCAAGATTCCCAGATTCACCAGCTGGACCAGAGAGGAGATTGACAACTGACCTTTGGACATGCTAGAATAGTATTGGGAATTCCTTTATAATTGAAAAAAGGGACAATGGGGAACAAGGTACTCAAGGGGAGTTTGTGAGGGTGTAGTGCTTTTAATTTTTAGTGCTGACTTAGTGAGCAAGTGCCAGGTAACTTAAATGCAATGTGTTACAGGTAACTTAAATGCAAAAACGACAAACAGTAACTTTCTTTCAAGTGAAACAAGGAAATAAGTACAGTAAGCAATGCAGATATCACTAGGGATCCACAGAAGTGCTGAAAAGCCGCGTTTCAGGGAAATAAGCAAACAAACAACAAGCATACAAACAAAGCTAGATTCAGCAGGCCTGGATCTAGTCTATGCTACAGCAAACAAGGTGTACCAATTTCAGTAAGAAACAGTTCAAATATGCAGGCACTATAAGCCTTTAACCAAAAATTCCCAGCTCAGAAAATAAACGAAACACTGATGCACTATATCAAACTACAAAAGGCTGGAAAAAATGGAAGAAGCTTTAAACAGATATTCAGATGAGGTAATAAAACTGGACAACTCAGAGGTTGAAATGAAGAAAAGAGTGGCTGAATATGAGACTGCACAAGAACAAATGTTTTAAAAAATAATTAACTATATAATTTTTTCAATTATAAAGGAATTCCCAATATTATTATTGCATGAATAACTAGACTCCCACAATTCCTAGCCTCCCATGATCATGATCTTGTGTTGTCTCACTAATTTTTAGTGAGCTTAACCTTCCTTAGGATTTTTTCACATGTAAATAAGTATATACTGTGGAATGATCAAACACCTTCATATAGTATCACAACCTATGTGTTAAATAACACTAGAAATCCATCCTTGTTTGCTGTTCTTCTATACTCTATCTATTGATCTCTAGTGTTTTTCTTTCTTAGGTTTTTGTGAGACCTTAGTATCTCTTATCATAAATTACTAGGTGTATCTAATTTTGTAATATGTTATAAAGATTTGTACTACACCATTTCTAATACAAATGTATTAGTCTTATTCATCTATTCTTAGATAAATTTTTCCTTTTTCCTACTGAAATATAAAATATATAATCTTAGGCTTGTACTATAATTGTTAAAACTTCTTATGTACCAAATTATACTGCTATTGTCTTTGTCTTGGCCTTTTATGTTGTTGTAATTTGTGTCATTTTTCTCCCCGGGCCTCCACTGAAAATGGACATATATCCAGCTGGACTAGCCCGGTCAACAAATGTAAAATAAAATAAAAATAAATAAATAACAGAATTGGAGTCTAGAGCACGTAGGGTAAACTTGAGATTTTCTGCTGTACCAGAGAAGTTGGAAGGAACAGACTGTATTCATTTCATGAAAGCAGAAATAAGCAACTGGACTGGTACTCCACAACAGGAATTGTTAACTGAAAGGGCACATTTTGTGTCTGCTCCAAACCTGGCTATGAGAAAGCAACCTAGACATTCAACAGTAAAGATATAATCTTACCAGCAGAAGAAGCCGATTCTGAAACACAGTGGCAAAAAGACTTAGTACTAAAAGTGGGAGACAGCAGTGTGTGGGGGGAATGATTACTCATTGTACAGCAGTCAGAAGAGAAGTAAATTTCTTCCATTATTCAGGGACTGTTGAACAATCAGGTGTGAGATTCAAACTGCTGTACCCAGCTACCTTCAAAATATTTTTCCCTGGAGGGACAAAATCATTTTTTGACTGAGTACATGCCAAGGAGGAAATACAAACATTTGTCCAACAAAAAGTGAGCCATAAAACAGATGCAGATTCTGCTCTTTTTCTTTTAATACAGATGGCAGAGAGAATGTGCCAGTGAAACCTTTTCCAGCATTTCAATGGAAAATGCTTGAGAGAAAGAAAAAAAACACAATAGTCAACTAGAAGAATTGAGAGTACATTGGAAATGAAGCAGAGACAGGATATGGGAGATGGAGAAGAACAGAAATAAAACCAGTAAATTAGAAAATGACAAATGTGGGATTACAAAGCAATAATTACATTTGTGAAACATGACAGAACAAGAAAATCAGAAAATATTGGTCTTTTTGGACTCTGTTAAACTTGTAGGGGACTCTAAAGCATATACCCTACTTCATGTTATTAATGTTCAGCAAAATACTTAGGAGAGTGGAAGAGGATGGAGAAAGTTAACTGTAGGTAAAACAAAACTTTTTCCTAATGGTACTATTTTAATAGTGCATGGTTTTCTTTGCATAGTATAATGTAAAGTTTTCTCAGTTATGTTTAAGTGTAATGGGGACACTAATGTAAATAGGTGATCCTGTTTTTTTCCCCTTCTTCACACTTTCTCCTTGTTCAGTTTTAAGAAATGCAGGCACTGCAATGTA
The DNA here is from genome assembly GCF_019279795.1 of Protopterus annectens. Classification (NCBI taxonomy): domain Eukaryota; kingdom Metazoa; phylum Chordata; order Ceratodontiformes; family Protopteridae; genus Protopterus; species Protopterus annectens. The sequence continues at coordinate 686,322,085 of NC_056747.1, read as the reverse complement.
AAAAAATGACAAAAAAATGAGTGTGCTTTTTCTCATTCTTACATAGGGGAATGATTGGATTAAGGCCCTAAGCTTGATCTAGTAACAAGTTTTAAGAGAACGCAAGTAAATGAAAAAGAATATTAAAAACTATAAGTTTTTTTCTAGTAAATAAATGTATGCTTACCATTTTTTGTATGTGGTTCTCATGTCTCTAGAAGACAATCTGATAAAGAGAAGTGGCTAGGAAATAATGTTTTCTGAAAGCATTAAGTGTTTTCCCAGCTGAGAGAGCTATAAAGATGAGACAAAACCAGACAGCACTTAGTAGAAACACAGGCTGCATCATGTGTCATAGCATGGTTAACCTTTCTTTGAGGTTAACCAAAGTCTGAGAGTGTGGCTGTCAGTTTTGAACATTTGTTCCTATTTGGAGGGTAAAACCTCAACATCTGAAGATGTACATAGTTTTGTGTATTATTATTATTAAGTCAATAGGTTTTATGGGGGATTGGTGGTGTGTTTGTTTTTTTTGTTGTTTGTTTGAGGGCTTCCAATAAAACAAAGTTTTGAAAGATGCGACATAAGGCTGAAATGGATATCACAAGAAACAGCTGTATAAAAGATCAACCTGCCATATAGAGTATGCATGTAACACAAAAGTTGGAACTAGGCATTTAACAAAAAAGCTGTTATACATAAAAGGTGGGGATAATAACTTTTCAAGACAATGATGCTTTTTGTTGTTGTTGTGTCTTTCGGCTTTTCCTGGTTAGGGGTCGCTACAGCGGAACTCTGGTCTGCTAATGATTGGTAGTTGATTTTTACGTGCCGAGTTACCAGCCCTGATGCACAACCTTCAACGAAGGTACGCCCATTCACGCATGTCTCCACGCAGAAGACGCTCTAGCTGAGAATCGAAGCGGACAGCATCTAACTGTGAGGCGACAACGCTACTGCAGCACCCCCACCGTGGGTACAATGATGCTTTTTGTAATGTCTTTAAATGTCAATGATCTTACAGATAAATACAAAAAAGAAAGAGTAGTGAATTATATTTAAAACATGTAGAGTGCAAATAGCTATGCTACAGGAGATACTTGGAAAGAATTGAATATGAATTTGATAAAGAAAGGTTTTCAGGATGGTTATTTAGCAGAACACCTAGGGCAAAGGAACACAGGAGTACTTATATTACTTGCAAGAGGAGCTCCAGTAATGACAGAAAAGGATAAAAAAGATATTATGGTAGATTTGTGATACTAAGGGGCTACTGGCAAGGGAGGAGAATTACACTGGTATGCATATATATTCCACTTAAAAGTGCTATAACGGAGTTTAAGAAAATTCTAGGAGAAATAATCAGCTTTCAGTAAGGAATATTACTTATAGGTGGGGACTGGAATGTGATTTGCAATAGTGAAGATGTTTCTGGGGGCCCAGAAGGGTAAATAAAACAAAGGAGGGCAAATCTGCAAAGAACTTTATGAAAATACTTGGCATGGAAGATGTGACTTCAGTACTAAATGTTTGTATTATTTCCCAAGATACAAAAACTGGGCAAGGCTACACAGAATTTACATTTCACAGAAACACGTGCATTTAATTGAAGGTCTTGATATGCACCAATAACTATTTCTGATCATGCACCAGTAATAACTAAAATGAGAACACACGGTAATGAAATAAAATGAGACACTTGTACTGTCCCACCTATCTGATGAAAAGCGAGGAATTCAAGGAATGGGCAGTGGAAATTATTCAGAAGCTACTGGAGAATATAAAAATTTCTTCTGAAAATATAGCTAGGGAGTGGGATAATATTAAAGAGGAGTTTAAAAATGGGGTGGAAACAAAAGGAAGGGAGATATGGTGAAGAAGTAACAAGAACTACTTTGAGGGACTGACAAATGTTAAAGTATTGCAAAATAGGAGGAATCCCACAGAAGAAGAGGAGCAACTGCAGAATGCTAAACGGAAAATAAGGGATTACCTTGATAATATGCATGAGTTTAGAAAGATTGCTGTTACGCAACTGTTTTTTATAATAACTCTAGAGCACAAAAACTTTTAGCACAATGACTCAGGCAACAGAAAGTAGAAAGGGCTGTCACCAAGCTTAGGAAGCATATAACAAGGAAGATAACAAGAGATCCTGTAGAAGTATTAGAAATATTTTGGAAATTCTATGAAAGTCTGTATAAAGCAGACAAATGTGGAAATCAAGAAAAAGTACAAATGGAAATGTTTATGTAAGAATTTAATATGCCAAGGTTAAAGGCACTGAAGCTCAGTTATTAACAGTTAGGATAGAAGGAGATGCGATAACAATGGTTATGTATAACCAATTTACAGGAAAGTCCCTAGGAACAGATGGTATTCCTGTGGAAGTTTGGCAGCTAAGAAGGAGCAACTGATAAAGATATGGAAAGCTTTGTTTAATGGTATTTTAAGAGGAGGACAAGTAACAACATCATCAAAGAAAGCAGTGGTAGTTGTAATACCTAAAGAGGGCAAAGATCCATCAGATCCAGCTTCATACAGGCCTGTTTCAATACTAAACCATGATTATAAAGTATTTATCTCTATAATGGCTAAAAGAATGGCAAAAGTGATGCCAAAATTGATAGATGTGGTTCAATGTGCTTTTGTGGAGGGGAGGCAAACATTTGACAACATTAACAGAACACTGATAATCCAGAGGGAAGCAATGTAAGAAAATACCACGGTTCTTGGTGGGTCTTGATGCAGAGAAAGCATATGACAGAGTAAGCTTGGACTTTATGAGCAGGCAATGGAAGCATTTGCATTCCCTGATAAAATTATAAGGTTGATTAGGAATATATATAAGAGATCAGAGGAGAAAATTGAAGTTTGTGGGTTCCTCTCTGATAATTTCCGCTTGAGCAGAACTAGGCAGGGGTGTCCTCTTTCTCCTTTGTTATTTGCATTATATTTAGAAGAAGAAAATAATGGACTCAAAATAAAACCAGAACAGGACATTACAGTGTTGTGGAACACTTACAGTTTCATATCTTTTCAGGGTACAAAATTAAAGAAGCTAAAACAAAGGCAATAGTGGTAAATTATGTACTCACACTCAAATTGGTTTGGTAAGGATATGTGTGAAGAGACTAAATAAAACACAATACAAAAACTGAGAAATTGAAAGGTCTGTTAATATGGATATGGATAGTAAGATATAAGCAGTTAAAATGTTTTTAGTTCCTTTATTCTTAGACACGTCATGCATATTTTTATCAACCAGAGGAGATGTTGTGGATAGCAATTAATAAAGAGCTGAAGGATTTTATCTGGGAAGGGAAGACGGCAAGAGTCAAGTGGGGTAAGTTGATTCTTCCAACAGAACAAGGCAGGATTGGGATTGCCTGATTTGAAGGGATATTTCAGGGCTACACAGTTAAGGCATCTATGCACAGCACAAGCAGAAACCTATAATTCAAAGCGGAAAGGTATGATGATGAAACAGGGGTGAACCTCAAGAAACAAGGAGAGACTGTGATTTTGGATGCGGACCTTTAAGGAGAATAGCAATAATCATACAGACTATTATATTCATAAAATAGCAGAACGTATTCTAAGAACTTAGCCACCACGGAAATGGAGAAAGTAGATTTTGCCGATAGGGATGACTGCAACTAGGGATACAGGCAAGAGGGAGGTGGAAATTACTAGGGAAAACTGACAAAGGAACCAAGGTATTAGGAGCAAATAAGTAGAGAGGGAAAGGTAACAGAATGGGAAGATGCCAAGAATTTATTTGGACTGCAGGTTAGAGATTGCCTTCCCTATCAAGAATTCATAACAGAGTATAGGCAAAGAGAAAGAAACGGCGGGGGGGGTCTTAAATGAAAGACCAGCACTAGTGGAGTTTTTAGTAGACTCTAGAACAGAAGCTACTGTTCAAAAAAGGAATAATTAGTACAGCATATAAAATATTTTATGATAACTACAAAAATCAGTAAGAAGAGGTTAGAAAGAATTGGGAAGAGAGATTGGATAAGCAATTCACAAAGAAATAATGGGGGATATATTGTTTGTCTCCCAAAACAAAATCTAGAATATTTAGGATTTTTGCTTGGAAATGTTTACATAGATATTATTACACCCCAAGTAGACTCCAGGGAATTTTTCCTCAGGTAGACAGCAAATGTTGGAGGTGTGATGGGGAAGAAACAGGTAATTGGTAACATATTTTCTGGGAGTGTAATCAGTTGGCAGACTTTAAAGATTCCCTGCAGACTACTTTATCAGAGATACTGGGTGAGCAAATTAGTGTAACTTGGGAAATTATTTTTCTGAACCATGATACAGAATCAGAACTCCCTAGACATAAGGCCTTGCTGAATCTAATTATGGTGGCTGCCAAAAAAGCAATTACTAGAAATGGAAATCAAAGTCTAAACCAACTGTACTAAAGCAGTGAATATAGTAACAGTGATAAACAACTGGAATTGGGATCTTTGGAAAAGGGTAAGAGAAAATTACATACGAAAAAATTAGAACAGTGGGAACAATACATACAGAGGAGGAATGAGGTTTAAAAGAAGGCAGGATTTGAATGAGCTCTGTAATGTTTGACTGAGAATGATTGGTTAGATTATAAGTGATGTATAATGTTTGCAACTAAAATTATGTTGATAAGGTCCGTGATGTAAAATGCTTGCAACTAAGACTATGTCAATATGGTTTGTTTTCATTTATATAAATGTACGATTGCCTATGTCATAAGTGATGATTTAATAAAGATGCTTCTTGTTAAAAAAAAAAGGGCAAAAAAATTATCGCAGGCCATTCCATCCAATTCATTACAATCCAAATGGTCTCAGTCTACACACATCACAAAGTCAGAAACTGGCAAAGCCCATCTAATATTCCTACAAACAGCCAGTGTGCATAATCCAAAAAACACCACTACCAACTTTGCTCTTTTTCACACTAACCTACTACAACAACCATTAGCCCTGTCACCTTTGTGACTTTACCTGCAAAGTACAGTTGAATGATTCTACACGAAGTTCATTTTGCCTATGCCATGTAGGTGGAAACCATGGACTATAATGCAACAATTTGCCACGTCAAGCTCCACCACGTGCAGCAATATAGCTCTTTGCCTACCAGTTGCTTTATATTAAGCACATTCATATTTACTAGCCTGGGTGCACCTTTAAGATAAATACTACACGTAAAAGAAGACATGACAGAAGCATTTAATTTATTCAGCCATTCTCCTGTTCCCCATTTAATCCAGTTCAGGATTGTGGAGGAGCCACAGATTATCCCAATGCTCAGAGGGTGCAAGGCACAGAAACTTATCCTGTCTGGGATGCCAGCTCATCACAAGACATACACATGCCTTCTATTAGGAGTCTGCATGATTTTCGTGGCCTGTGTGGATTTCTGCCAAGTGTATCTGTGTCCTTCCATATACCAGAGACAGCAGAAACATTGTAGACAAAAATTCTCAGACATGGCTGCACTATCAAGCAGTGTGACACATTATAATCCTTCAAATGTGAAGTGGATGGCTGGATGGGTATTCACCCCTGGCTTGACTGGCATGCCAATCTCAATAGTGGAGGCTCAGTCTGAATGTGGGTACTGACAAGGCATAAATTATTGTAAGACTCGGTTGTGTTGTTACTCCTAGGCTATAAAAGAACTGCTACACAACTGTCAGACAGTGCATTGCTTCTGGGACATTTGATCATAAGAAATGTCACATACTCGTAGTGGGTCACTGACAGTAATCCTAATTTTACAAGCACATTTTTTCAACTCCACATAACACTTATTCTATTTGCCTCTAGCTTCTTTCTGACTACTTTAAAAAAAAACATCAGGCTCTTGTAAAACTTATTTTAAACAGTAAAATGATGATGGATTAAGTGACTGTAAACAGTGTTCTTTAATCTAGAGCTACAAGAAATGGTCAACGGTCAGCAGTAGGGTGCAGTTTAGCATAATAAGGCATGAAACTGAAGCTCAGCAATCCTACCTGTATTAGCTGCCAAGTCTTAGCAGCAAATAGAATAAAGAATAACTTGTTTCTGCATCCAGTATGCAGCTGCAAACTAAAATAATATCCAGCTTTGTTGTAAATGTTATTACTCTATTTATCATTCTCAAGTTGGCATTTTCAAGATTGCCTTTTTGACCAAATAGATTGCGCTATGCAAATAAGCTATTTGATGTCAGATACAAACCACAAGAGCCATTTCAGATACAGAGTCAAGCCTCTGGGCATGCTGTAACTGCTTCCAGATTTTGAGGATGGGGGAGCTGCCTTGCCCATTAAAAAGCCCTCTATCACTGAAGTCTAACAGCTGCAAGTCAGTGTAGGTCCTCCAGCCTGCTGGAAATATTTTGAGTAGTTCAATTTTACTGAGTGGTCTGGGCAAACAATATACATGCTGAAGAATAATGCTTCATCCTGTCCCAAGCAATCTGTCTTCCCTAAGGTTCAATTAAACCTTTCATGCAACTTCTGTATTACACTGCCAACAGCAGAGTCTATCCACTCATATGCATTCCAAATGTCAGGAATTTGCTGTAAATCAGTACAGATTAATGAAGGTTATTACAGTTTGCAGTTCAAAGCACAAAGGTAAGATGGCATTGCCCTTAGAAGACCACCACATAAGATGAACATTTTTCCTGGACTCATTTTTGCTTCTACAAAAAACTTTACTAAGTAAAATGTGTTCCTTAATGGCTCAAGTGCCATAAAAATAAATATATACTTACACAATAAAATAAAGAGATGGTGATGACGACTTACTCCTTTATATGTTAACAGTTTCATAGTACTAGAATTAAATACATTAAAAGTATATACACAAAGGACCTCAAGCTGTATCAGTAGCTCAACAGGTAGCAGACTCATCTTTGGTGTACAAGACTGCGGGTTCTACTCCCACACCACCACTTGGATTCATTTTCCAAAACTGACACTTCACTGTACTCCTGAGTATGCCATCCTTCAGATAAGACATTAAACTGAAGCCCCATCTGCCTGACTTGGTGGTACCTCACATGGATGTAAAAGACCATATGGCACTTATCAAAAACAGTAGGTGAAACTCCCCAGGCTAAATTCCCACTCAATATGAATACCACCTCAGGTCTCCCAGCATAAGAGGCCACTGGTTTAACTCATTTAACAAAGTATACATAAAATAAATAAAAAAGTATTTTTTGTCATTATAATTTAAATACTGACAAAATAAACCATTTTTGCTGTCTGAAGCAGAGGGAAGGGATGTACAAGTACTCATTAAATACGCAATAATTTCTACATTATAACTCCCCAAGGCCTTTGATGTAACTTTTGAAATGCAACTAGGATGAAATATGTTAAGGCAAACAGAGATGAATACTAAGGATATTGTCAGGTAGGTCTTTATATGACACAAACAAATATGGTTATTTACTATTTTGCAGCAATTAGAAAATGCCACACAAATACTTGTAATAAGCTGCAATTGTTTTACCCGCTAGTAATAAGTTACATCTAAAATTCAAATGCTGCATGAAATTTCACTAAAGGGTATTTGACCATTTTGCATTCAATATATAACAGAAAATGGCCTATCTGAAAAAAAATGATAAAGCTAAAACCATTTTTATTTGTTTTATTTTATTTATTTGCATTTTTTTAATGGGAAAGTTCGACTGGGCAAAGCCCATTTTCATCAGGGCCCCAGGGAGAAAAGCTCCAGTAAATAACATTTACAATTTAACTAAATATGATAAACAAATCATACATTTACAACAGTAAAACCTGAAGTATATAGAATTACATTTACCATAGTAACAATGCTAGAAGTACATTTCATTGAAGAAAAGCCTGACAGCCATTCAGCAGACTGTACAGCTGTTTTCAATGTACAAATCTGTGTATAACAATCAAAAGGAAGGGCTATCCACCATAACGGGATAGTGGATAGATAAACAAGATAGGAAAAAGGGGTTAGCAGGAAAAGAAAGATATTTTTCATATGAGTTAAAGTGCAGTATGAGGTTTACAATAAGCAAAATAGGGAAATGGGTTAGTGTGGTGAGAAAGACAAGGCTTTGCATAGGAGTTATTTATTTATTACACATTTGTTAACCAGGTTAGTCCAACTGAGTTTGCAAACAATCCATTTTCAGTGGAGACCCGAGGGAAAAAGCCCCAGCAAACAAATGGAAAAATAAAGTGACAATATACAAATATTAAATAACAATCACAATACAAAATAATTGTAAAAAAGAAAAGGTTATTAACTATTTACATTGCATTGATAGTAAGCAACCCATTTTCAGTGGAGACCAAGGGGAAAGAGCCCCAGCAAACACAAGCAAAGATAAACATACAGGACAAAAACTATTAAAAACAACATTGCAAATACGAAATTAATTATAAAAAGAAAAACAAAAGAATGAACGTTAAGGGTTGCACTGATAGTAGTGGACTAAAAGTTTCTGATTATGAAAGTAAAAACAAAAAGATAATCGTTGTTCAAAAGAAGGACAATGTATAGACATTGATAGGAAGTGGGGGGGAGATAGTGGGAGAATGGGAGAGGGCTATAGATAAGCAGAAGTTACTAACAAAGAAAGAAAGTTAGGAGATGCACCAGGTTAGACAGTGGGAGAGACTAAGACTATGTGTGGTCAATGCAACAGCATAATTTCAAGTTTAGTAGGTGGGATTTAAGCTCCTTTTTAAAACAGGGAAAGGAAAGGCTGGATCTAATATGGAGAGGGAGTTTGTTCCAATTTAGTGAGACAGAGTGTTTGTAAAGTAGTTTGGCAATATTTCTTTTGGGTTTATAAACTGAGAGAAGATGCTGATCAGCACTCCGGAGAGGACGGGGGGGGGGGGCAGGGCAGGCAGAGGGGTTGCTGAGTATAGAAAAGGTAGTGTGGAGTTGTGATTGTATGAGAAGTTGCGGAAATTCCAGCTACTGAAGTTTGTTTAGTGAGAGGCAGTGATGTGAAAAAAGTGGTTGGTTTAGAATAAATCTGGCAATTTTGTTGTACGTTTGTTCCAGTTTCTGCATTGAGGTAGTTTGGATATTGGGTAAGGATGGGAGAAGCGTATAGAAGACTGGGTAAGAGAAATGTCTGCGCAAAAGTGCGTTTAGTAGCAGTAGTGAGGAATATTTTGTTCCTATAAAGTAGTCCAAGTTTTTGGTGGGTTTTTTTGATGGCGTGTTGTATGTGCAAGTCAAATTTTAGTTGGTCATCAATTATTACTCCAAGGAGTTTGGTGTGTGAGGCAGGGGAGATAGTGGTGCCATCTAGGGAGGAAAGAGAAAAGTTGGATTTAAGGGCAGGGAGTATCTGAGGTAGGAAGAGAAGGAGTTGAGTTTTCTTAGGGTTAAGGATTAGTTGATTGCTTCTGAGCCATTTTTCAACAGAGATAAAGGAAGTCTGTGTTGGTGTGTGTAGTTCAGGGATAGTACTGGAGATAGATAAGAGAGTAGAGTCATCTGCGTATTGGATTACAGATGAGATACTGCAGGATGAATGTAGTTTGTTGGTAAAAATGTTGAAAAGGAGCGGTCCAAGTATGAAGCCTTGGGGTACTCCTGTTTGAACAGCAAGGAAGGGTGAGAAAGCCTGCTGCCATCTAACACCTTGTTTTCTGCCAGTAAGGTAGGATTGGAATCAGCCAAGAGTAGAAGGAGAGAGGTTTAGGTCCAAGAGTTTGTTAAGAAGGATGGGATGAGACACAGTGTTGAAGGCTTTAGAGAGATCAAGGAATAGACAGGAGACGAGGAGGTTGTTGTCCCTAGCTTCTGCAACCTTTTGAGTAAAGGATAGTAAGGCAGTCGAAGTACTGTGTTTAGGGTGGAAACCATATTGTGAGGGGGTGAGGAGATTTTCAAGAATGAGATAGTACAGTAGTTGAGTATGTATACATTTTTCAAGGATCTTCGAGAGAATAGCGACAGGTCTAAAGTTAGAGGGTTCAACAGAGTTGCCACCTTTGTGCAGAGGAGTGGTATAGAAGGATTTCCATATTTCTGGTACGGTAGATTCCTGAATGGAGCAGTTGATTAAAATAGATACAGGATATGCAATAGAGTCAGCATCAGAAATTGAGGGGGGAGTTTATCAGTGGAGGGAGAGCATGGTTTTAGTTTAAGAAGTAGGGATTTGATGCATTTAGGAGAAATAGGTTGCAAGGTAAAAGGCTGAGAGAGAGAGGAACATAGAGGTTTAGGAGGAGGTGAGGGTGACACAGAAGAGTTGGGATAAGCAGAGTTACCAGGGGGTAGGAGTTTAGAGATGCTGTCTATGAAGTGTTTGTTGAGTAAGTCTGCAGTTTCAGAGGGAGAGTGATAGGGGAAAGGGTTAGGGATGGTAGGAGAACCAGTGTGGAGCAGGGAGTTGATAGTAATCCAGAATTTCTAGGGGTCATTTGGGTGAGAGCTTTGAAATTTAGTGAAATATTGGTGTTTATCCAAAATAATACATTTTTTACATGATTTCTGAGTTACTTATAACCTTGGAGAAAGTTGGGAGTTTTAGTGGTTTGCCATTTTTTCCATAGAGCATCTCTTTCATGCATCAAAGCATGAGTAGCTCTGGAGAACCAGGGTGTAAAATTAGATTTGATTCTGATTTTGCAAGTTGGGGCAAGAGAGTTTAGGACATCAAGGAAAATGTGGTTGAATTTAGTAACAGCATCATTGAGAGGGAGAGCTTTTAGGAAAGACCAGTTGATGGCAGACAGTCTATAGTTAAAAGGTTTCAGGGGAAAAGTTAGTCAGTTTCCTACAATCTCTGTAGAGATGGGGCTTAGAGAGATGAGGAGAGTGCCTTAAGATGGAGATGGAAGAATGGTCACTAATAGAGTCAGGGAAGGTTGAAGGGTTACATTGGTTGTTTGGAGAGTTGGTCAAGATCCAGTCAATTGTGAAACAAGTAGCATTTTTACTGTAGTGGGTAGGAGTAGTGATCAATTGTGAGAATCCATACAGGTTTATGAAATGTTGGGGTGAGTGACCAATGAGGACGTTCCAATCTATATTAAAATCTCCAAGAATGATGGTTTCATAGGGGATGGGTGTGTTTATCCAGGAGAGTATATGTTCAAGGATAGAGATGTTTTTACCTGGGGGGATAAAGATAGAGACAATAGCAAAGTTACTGATGTGGCAGTCTAGGAGCAGTAGTTCAGCAGGGGAGAAACTAGGCAGGGTAATGTCTATAGGTGTTAGCATCAGTGAGACAGAGTACAAGATAAACACCCCACCATGAGATGATTTCTAGATACAGTGCAAATAAGGGTTAGTTAAGTGAAGCGGAAGCATGTGGAATATGACAGAATAATTAAATATGGTGGATGTGTATATGATTAGACTGAAGAGTTAATGTGGAGAAATGGTACAGGTATTTCATCTTAGGGACACGTGAAAGTTTTGCCAGAAAATTGTGGAATAATTATTCAGACTTGGTGAGTACTTTAACTGACTTTGCCTGTCCTCAAATAATATGCATCTCTTTGAGACGCCAATGAAATCAGAACAGTCTTCCAGTGAAAATAATTAGCAGGCAGTGGTCTGTAGTGGAGGTTACAGACCCACAACAATCTATTTTTAAGTAATATTGCAAATAATTTTTATAGAAACATACCCATTCTATATTTAAAAGAGTAATAATTACCAACGTGACTCAAGAGTCCAGACCAGAAGAACAAAAATCAGTAGAACAAAGACCAGCAGGACAACCACAGCGGTGAACTACACTTTATTAAAATGAATAAAACCAGAGGACAAGCTCTTTCACGTGTGAAATCATGCTTCTTCGGATCCTACAAAATTTTAAAAAACATACACTCTATATATATGAGGCAGTCATTCTCTAGTTAATCAACATAGGTCTATAATCAACTACTAATGCATCAGCTCATTTCACAATTTGCATCATCTTAAGCCTGCGCCCTTGAAGAACAGGTTTAATACTAACGTAGTTGTTAATACCTGGATGTCTTTGTGATTGTAGTTTGAGTATCCACCTTAGCTCTACCTGTTCCAAATAATTATTGATGTCACCCCCCCTCACATTTTTGTAAATACACTGTTGCACCTTAAAACCAAAGCTATGACAGGTAGTGTTAGAATATGCTTGGTCAATGGATTCCTGGTGTTTTTAGTTTTTATCTCATAGAGATGTCTATTGACCCTATTTCTTAATCGTTGTATGGTCTTACCTACATAAAAGCAAGTACATGCTCCAATCCAAGGATGAGCGCTTTCATCCAGAAAGATCTACACTTCATCATGAAGTATGAAGTCTAGATCTTTCTGGATGAAAGCACTCATCCTTGGATTTTTATGTTCTGAAGTTAATAAAGTGGATTCTGCATTCTACAACTGCGCGGTGATTTGCAGCCTGCATTACTTTGAGTGGGTTCAATCCAGCTACTTCTTCTGGCTTTTGTGATTATATTCAATTGTCTAAACCACCTGCAAATACTCCAGATCTTCCAGGTGGATAACGCAGTGGGAAAGTCTATGTTCCTTCACTTCCACCCCCAAGTTCTGGGTTCACGGACAAACTGGTTAAAACTCTTCACACAGCATCTACTACAGTTTGCACTTTAAATCTTTTCTCAAGTATCCCTGATATTGTACTGTTTGCTGAAAATAGCACTTTGAAAATCTTTACTGGCAGTGTTTCTGTGTAAGTTGCTACTTTGTATTTTTCCTGGTACTTAATTGTTGTATTCCTGCAACTTTGGTCCTGCTAAAGGAATTCTCCACAGTTTCCTTAGTTTTAAGTACCTGTATAAATCTGGCATGCTTAAGAGGCTCTTGTCTGATTCCCACAGAGCTCAGCAACAATTGGGTATCTCACCTGAGCCTCTGAAGTGATTTCCTTGCATCATGTGCCACCCAGGCACAAGCTAAGTACATGTATTTAAACACTGCACTTCCAGATGCTATTTTAGCGATCTACTAATTTCTTGTTTTACTTGTGCAGTTATCTATATTTAAGGCTAAAATTACTGCATTTGCTCAAACTGTCTTGCTTTTGGTCTGACCGACTTGAAATAGCCCAGTCTAGCTAGTTTGTTAAAGTAGCTTACACTCTCAAGCAAACTTTATTTTTTGCACTTTTGTATTAAGAAGAATGGGCTATTACATCTAGTGGCAGTAGGTGGTGGCCTGGTCTGAGTTGGTAAACACAGAAGTTAATCTATAAAACTAGTGCTGGGACTGTAGCATGCAGTTTAGTGACACACTGCACAAAGTCAAACTTGTAGCAGCTAGCTGATGTGTCACATAGCACTAATACCATACCCTAACACTATCTAATACCATATCTTAGCACTATTCAACTCTAGTCCCTAACCCTAGAGACCACTCTAGAACACCTCTGTAAAATCCAGTCTTCAGACTCTAACAGACCACCCTAGTACAGGCCCAGACAACATGGATATGCAATTTCCAAATATCCCAGTAGCCAACTTGGTAGATTTGGGCATTCTGACACAATGTAGCAGTTGATTCATGTTCACTGACAACCTTTTAATCCTTAAAGAAATCAATGCACTTTGAGAAAGATGCACACATATAATTTCCTTGGAGGCAAAAATCTTGCATACAAACAAGGTTGTGAAGAACACACACACTACATCTACCACAGTGTCCACACACACATAACATATTATGCTGAGGCACTAAAAAGCAATCTCCCCAAACCTCAAAGACATCCTGAGCCTGCAGACAACAATGCCTATCCTCAGCAATCTCTATAGCATCCACCAAAAGCAACACCAAACACCACACATACACCCTACAATCAATGGACCACCAAAAACAAAGCCCATAAGGCAAGCAAATAATTTACCCAGAACTCGTGTTGTAGGGGACTCCATTGTACAGCACACAGATGCCTCATGTACCAGACTGGATAAGACAATTACAGTTAGTTGCTTATTTGGAGTCAGGATCCCCCAATTTACACGCATACTCATGTCACTGCACCACAGGTAACACTATCATAGCCCATGTGGGCATAAATGACCTGAAACTTACTTCTTTGGATTATATGAAGACAGACATTATGGATCTCTCTGAATGTTTTCCTCAGACTGGTATGTGCTTTGCACTGAGCAACATTCTGCCTTCACCAAGGACGATGCCACAATATGAACAAAAAATGAATGACTTTTTCAAAGGACTTAGTTTCTGGTGCCAATCCAGGGGCATTCAATATCTGTCAGCCTGGGAGGAAATGGATAAAGTTGGTTGCACCTGTCCTAGCTGGGCTTTTGGATTTTAGCTAAAATTGTATCTATCCCATTACAGATTATTTTAGGCAATGACAAAGTGACAAACCTACCAATGTAGCAAATAAAACCCAGAAGAACCTAAAGGTGTTATTGCTCAGTGCTAGGAGCCTTAACAAGAAACTCCACACCATGGTTTAAAGCCACAAAAAGTACTCTGGCAGTGCAAGGCTGCAGTGCCTTTCACTCATTTAGACCATCAGCTGCAAAGACAGACTAAAGGGTAAGGTGTCTCAATCTACATTAGCAGCACAAACAAATCAACTTAGAAAGAGTTTTTTACCACATCTTAGCAAGCTACAGGCCAATATTTATATCTTATGAATCCCACAACTCTTATCTAGACCCACTGGAGGCACTACCTATCCAACCAAGCACTATTCATGAGAGACTTTAACTACCCCTCTAAAACATGCACTGCTACCAACTTGCAGGCACAACATTTCCTGGACTTTATTAACACAAATGCCCTTGATCAGTCAGTGGTTCAAACATACTGGATCTTGTTTTTACCAATATGGGAGAGTGCTGCCCCCCCCCCCGTGTCATGTCCTCACTATTCAACTCTAGTCCCTAACCCTAGAGACCAGATCACAAAGCCATCTCATTCAAAATAAACATCAACTTGGAAAACCCAGAAAACCTGTTACAGTTGGAAACTATTCTAAAAGAAACTACATTCTATTAAGCGACAGTTTGTCAAAATTCAGTGCCCCACCCAACCCAGAGTTCACAACAGCCTATGCAGAATTATTCACAGAAACATTGTACAAATATGTAAATGGCTGCATAGAGGCTGCTGTACCTACTAGACGTTAAGCCCCAAAACAAACCACACTGGTGGAATCATAATCTTAATAGTGTGTATAACAAAAGCAAAAGAGTCATGGCTAAAGTCAGAAAAAGCAATTCTCATAATGACAAGAGCTCACTAATAAAACTAAACAGGAAACTAGGGACTAATTAAATCCAACAAGGCCAATTACAAGGTCAAGACAGATTCTCAGGCTAAAGTTAACCACAAGGCCTTCTACAACTATGTCCGAAAGCTAAAAGGTAACACAACAGTGTGTTGAAATGAGAGTAAATGTTACCACCTTCAATGAGTACAGTGACACATCAAATCTGCTGGCTGACAAATTCAGCTCAGACTTTGCCCACCACCCCCCACCCCTTTTGAAACCCCTATCAGTATAAATCCCCCAACTGTCAGCAGGAATCAGGTCTTAGAGGTGCCCACTAAAGCTAAAAACACAGCCTCAGTAGAGACAGATCATATCCCAGTTTGCCTCCTAAAAAGCCTGAAACATGAACTATCAGGACCACCTGAGTCACATTGCAACTACAGCCTCAAAACAGGCTATGTACCAAGCAAATGGAGGACATCAGTAAGCAAAAACCAGGAGGCAACTTCTGAGGTGGAGCTGGTTGTCATCCTAATCAGAGGACTATTTTTTTTTTTTTGCGCTTGTACTGGGATACTTCCAGAGCATGAGAGCTAAAAATCAGTTCTTATTGTGTTATGCTATGTTACAGCTAATTTAACTGAGTATTTGAGCAAATTATACAAGTTGTAATCAACAAAAAAGAAAATCATAAGGAAAATTTCAAGTCATCATTTTTACAATGGGGTAAGCCTTTATGCACCCTCATGTGCATGTTTCATCCCACACCCTCGTTACTTATAAACACCAATTACAAGATCAATCACAGTTAGAGAAAAGGGCCTTAATATTATCCCCTCTTCTCAAAGGTTGTGTAACACGGGAGAGTACAAAACTGCTTACAATCATTAAGTCTTCTTTTGTAGCACACAGCCACAAACCCATACATTTAAATAGACCTGTCTCAATGAAATAAAACCAAAGTGCTGTATGACTTGATTAATAATGCTTTATAAAACAAGTTGTAATATAAAGTACCATAATAAACTCAAGAAGAACCCAAATAATATCCTTCAAAACCACTAGGGGGCATAATGGTAAGCATTTAGGTATACAGCAAAGGGTTATTGCCAAGACAAGGAGAACATGCCTATTGTCAAATCCATTTTACCCTGTTGAACTGAGTAGAACACAACAATCACCAAATTCTCCCAAGTGGTAAAAAGGTTCATCTCCTGAATGCCTCATTCTTAGAAGATTCTGACCAGACAGCATTCTCCAATTCTCACCTCAGGACAGGATAGGAGGAGCAGCTCATTGAGTCTATCAGAGAAGGACTCTGGCCTTAGTTTCCCCATATACAGCATTCAGGACAATAAGTACTGCCTGCAGCTCCAGCTGATTTATATCAGACCCCCCCTTCCAGGAAATCCACTTTATATGAATTATTGTGGGAAAATATGAGGTAGGCTACCAATCTCAACATCAAAGCATTCATTATCAGAATCCATGATTGGGTCTGCAGCTTGAAAGGAAAATGTACATTGAGAATGATGATTCACATCTTCAAAGCCCAGCAAGAGGGACCTGACACAAAAAAACAGGACCCATGAATGCATGATGACTCTGCAGCCAGTGCCATCTCTTCATCCACTGTAACACCAACATCCAAGGGCAGCCATCATGTATAGAAGGTGCAGCAAGTCCAAGCCTGAATATTCTACTCCCTCCTTTATCTGCTTCCCTGCCTCTGCCAGAAGGTGTAACAAGCACTAAACATTATCTAGCTCTGGCCTGGTAAAAGTGAGCCATAAAAATCACACTCAGTCCAACATTAGCAATTAAAAACCACCACAGAACCCAGTACTGATAAAACCAGCTTAATATTTATTGCTTTCCTCCACACTGCATATAGGACTTCATAAGAATACATTAAAAGTAAATTACATGTTTTAAATAAAAAAAGCCAACCGATACATTCAGAGGAATGTTTCCTTTTTTGGAGGTCTTCAACAAAATCCTGGAAGGGCCAAGTTCTGTGGCACAGAAAAATGAAGCCTTGACCGCAACCCAGATGACCTAAGTTTGACTAGGAGCTCAGGTATGGGAAAGAGCAAGTTGGAGGAGGGTGGGAATAAGCAACTTGTGCCGGATCGGGGGGTGATGCTGGTTTCCCAGTCAGGTTATTGTTCCTGTGTAAGTGAAGATGTACAGGTTAGAATGGCTGTACACCAGGGCGAGGTGGGGTTATACGGACATGGACTTGCCTCTCCCAAGCCATTGATGGTAGCTGGCAAAGGCATTTGTGTGGAGCACAACAACATTGAGAGCATGTAAGTGAATTCCCCTGCCTCACCTTACTCAAGAGTGTTAACCCTAACTCTACACATTCACTTATGAAAAACCTTTTCCCTAAAAGTGCCACTGTAATTTGTTTTAAAGTTTGTAGTCTTTTTTTTTTTTTTTTTAAATACTCAGAAAAGGAGACTATTTGTTTCCTTTCTAGATCTTGTGAATGTTCAGGAAATGCTTCTTTGATGAGCAGGGTTCAACGTAATGTAGATTGATATTTCTGCATGTTGAATTTTATCAATACAACTAGTATAGTGAGAGACATGCTACTTTGTTGAGAAGGTTTTACACAAAACTGGAATCTGATACTTTCTGTCAATTCATATTTCGTCGACAAGAATGATATTATGTAACACTCAAGAATAAGAAAGTTTCTCTGTTCCTCCAGTGTTGTATGATCTCACCGTTTGTATATTGGAAGATAAAGGGATGTGGGGATGCAGTGCCAGGCAGGGGGTGCAGGGTGCTTGCTCCCTTGAAAAAAAAAATGCTTTAAAACTTTCTTGTTGAACTTAGTACTGCAGACACAGTCCTATACAGAATATAAAGATAATTATGCAAAAACATATACTTGCTAGTTAAGCAATAACAGACAATGTCAGTGTGGTATATTATAGCAATAACCCACGCCTGGGTGTGGGTAATGCTGGATTTACCCATGGTTGGTGTGGTTTGGTCACGAGGGCAAAGACCAAGTGGCCAAACAAAGACAACCGTGGGTAAATCCAGCATTACCCACACCCAGAAGTGGGTTATTGCTATTATACAATGACATTATTTAAGAAAAAAAATAATTACTTTTCTTAAATAATGGCATTGTATAATGCCTCCTTGCTGCCCTTCCTCAGCTGTCTGGTATTCTGCGGCAGTTCTGATGTACTGCGCATGAGTATGCTTACGCAGTACATCAGAGCTGTGGGCAAAAGAAATGGAGAAAGCAAGATCTCCGTTGCTTTTTACAAACTGTCTCGCTATGTTAAAGGAGTTTAACATAATGAGAAAGCTTTAAAAAAAGCAACGGAGAATCTCTGTTGCTTTTTTTAAAGCTGTCTCGCTATGTTAAACCCATTTAACATAGCAAGACAGTTTTGAAAATAGCAAAGGAGAAAGCAAGATCTCCGTTGTTTTTTTAAAGTGTCTCGCTATGTTAAACAGGTTGTAAAACCAACGGAGATCTTGCCTTCTCCGTTGCTGTAAAAAAAAAAAAGTTATACTAATGGAAAAAGTCCGGGCGACCGGACCTTTTTCCATTACTATAACTCTGATTTACAACGTGCACGCTGACCAATCAGCGTGCACGTTTTGGAATATTAATGGGGGGTCTGTGTAATACAGATTTACCCATGGCTGGTGTGGTTTAATCACGAGGGTGAAGCCCATGGGAAAATTTCAATATACCACAACCACTGAGTCAGTTATTGCTATTATACAATACATTATTTAAAAAAAAAAAAAAAAAAAACTGCAAAAATAAAACACAGTGTCAGCAAGGAGAAATAAAAGTTCAGATTTAATCCAATTCGATAGGAGACACACTCCTAGCCAGTAGTAAGTGCTTTCGTCTCCTGTAATAGAGACTTCTTCAGACTAATGGCTGTGGCCATAAAAACACAGACTTTAAATATTACAACAATCATCAATTAAAAAACATCAATTGACATTTAAAAACACAGTCCCATGAAATGCGGAGCTGTGCCAAAATAAAACTTTACTAGTGTTTCAACCCCTTTCTTTTTAAATACATTTTAAATTCTTTCCTATTATTGAGTCCTGGAGGGAAACAAGCATTTAATCTAACCTGCCAACAATATTCTAACCATCCTAATTCTTCCTCTATATTAATTATCTTAACATCAGGGTGCACTGTATCTAACACTATACATTTAAAATTAATTTTACATTTATTATCAGCATAATGTTTACTCATAGCATTTTTTGTGTCACCTTTACTACTGGCATAATTATGCTCATAGATTCTTTTGTATAGTTCCCTTTTTGTTCTTCCTAAATAAAATGACCTACAGTCTAAACATATTAGTAAATAAATAACATTTTTGGATTTGCATGTAAATCTTCCTGGGACCTGTACTATTGTTTTTCCAGCCATTATTTCATTACTAAACAAATATTGGCAGTAATTACAGTTGTAACACTTAACCATCCCTTTTCTCTCCTCAACTTCTTTGGTTTACTTATTTAAATAATGTCTTTCTATAATGCCTCTGTGCTGCCCTTCTGCGTTTTTGTGGTATCCTGGGGCTTTTTCTGATGTACTGCGCATGCATATGGGACTTGTGTTCCCACGCTTACACGAGTGCTGTGCAGAGATAGCAACGGAGAAAGGAAGATCTCCGTTGCTTTTTTTTAAATTGAAAATAAAAAAAGAAATCGGAAGAGCCTGGACAGACAAAATAAAAGGATAATCAAATAAGTTTCTTTGGTTTTGCAGAACGTACCTGATTTTCCTCTTATTTTTGTCTGCGCCGTCTCCCTCATTTGTTTCAGGTCTTCCATTTTCTTTTTTTGTGCAAAAAAAAAAAGAAAGAAAAGTAAAAAAAAAAATGATGAGATATGCTAATAGGAAAAAGTCCAGGCGACTGGACCTTCTTCTGTTAGTATATTCTCGGATTTGCAACAGGCACACTGGTTGGGCTGGCCAATCAGTGTGCTCAGTTTTGAATATTAATTAATGGCCTGTCATTGTATAATTTAAGATAATTGCAGTTTTTTTTTTCAATTTTGATGACTGTGGCCCTATAACAGTTATGATGCTTTGCTTCAGGAAGGGCAATGAATAAAAATATACAGACTATTTAAAACTTAAGTCTTGGAAACCTTATGTTAGCTTCATAAATGCATGCATTTCATTTTCATAATGCAGCCACAGAGATTAGACAATTTCTGAACTCAATGCATTTCATGCCTGCAGTTATACTAATTTGCACAGATTGACAGACATGCTGCGTTGAACCCGGAAAGTGACTGTTCCTTTCACTCCAAGTAAGCCGCATTCCCAGAACATCATGTAACAAAATATTTCAATTCTTCAGAATGCTGCTGTTCCGATTTCTACCTATATGCCACACACTTCCACATTTTGTTACTCATGCATATTTAACAATTAGTTTTGCTTTCCACTTAAGGTGCAAATTAACAAAATGATTATTTAAAACAGGAGCCCCACTGCTGCACTTTCTTGCGAAAGAGGCTTCTCTTTATGTATACTTTGAATTCCCTTATCATCCCTGAACGTAGCCTTTGTTTAAAGCACTGCAACTACTTTATTTTTGAAATTTTCTGTAATGCAGACTATCTGTCAAATATTTACATTACTAATGTAATTTTAATTTAATTTATTCGTTTCATGTCTCAAACAGGGTAGGATCATAAATTCATATGCTTTGATATTATAATTTACAGCCAGTGATGTGACAGCCTGTAGCTAAGTATTTTATGACAATCCACAGTATGTCTGATACAATGAAAATTCTGTTGATACTTTCAGCTATGCAAGAACAATCATAAAACAAAAAATCAATAAGTTCTACTGCTTCTTCCCCAACTTCAGACAGAAAGCTGTGATACTTTACAAAGGTCTACACACGTTCACCTCATGTTCCAGACTGGCAATATTTTAAAGTTATTAGGAACCTGACTTTTTTAATCAATGCTACTACATTAAGGCTACAGAAGTAAAATACTATATATAGTGATATAAGGCTTCTATAATGCTAACAATGATCACTAAGGCTGCAGTGATCCTGAGACACGTAAATAGCTGGTCTTGTGCGCAACTACCAATTTCTGCAAAGTTGTTTGTCAACATAAATGTTACAGTCCCAGAAACAAACACATTACATGTTGCCTCAGTCAAAAGCAGTAAAGTGGAAATGCCACTTGCAGGAGTCTGATGACAATGCCATCTTCATCAGAATAGTGCACTGTCTGTGGTATGCTATCATGCTGCATTAGATTAAATAAACCCCAACATCTTTTCCTGCGCAGTTATGGTTAATGCCACTTAATTACACATGTACCATTATTGAGTTCAATAGTCTAGAAGAATGACCATTTTCAAAGTGCAGATTGTGTACTGCAAGTGGCTACACTACAAAATATTTTAATGGCAGCTGTAAGAAATAACTCCCTTTACATTTTTTCTTGCTAAACTATGCAAGAAGATACTGAAAAGAGTCAGCCCCATTGCTGAGCCATCAACCGTCTTGCAGATCACTGACCTACTATTAATCTGCTCCCATTATTTAACCTGTAAAAAAAACAGAAGAGGCCTACCACCTAATTAACAGATGTGGAACTCAGTAGCTCAGAATATATGGAACTCGGGATTTTGAGCGATCAGAAAATGTTCAACTTCATGAATACCAGCAAACATTGTTACATACTCACCAACACAGTTTCTGTGGCAAAGATGGCTAAAAACATGACTATGAACCAGATGACCTGGGTTCAAATAGTGTCTCAAATGCTGGAAAACCTGGGCAGGACAGGCAGAAGCAAGCTGGCATTACTGGTCTGCTCATCTATGGCCGGGGGGTGGGGGTATGATTCCATGTGGACAAGTTCCACCATGCAAGTGGAGGCTTGCATGGCACCAAAATGGCCAGGAAAAGGGATGTGGGCTTAGTTATCCAAAGCTGGTGAAGGCAGCCCTCACAATATGTGAGAGGAAGCATGCATATACATTCAATATTAAGCTCGGTCTCTTTATACATACATACATACACACACACACACACACACACACACACACACACACACACACACACACACACACATATAGATATATGTATATCTATATATGATGCATACACACAGGACAGATGAAGGTCACAAGTATTTGCTAAGGTAGACATATGAACAGATTCACTTTTCATTTGATTTATTTATTTTGCTTTACATATATACCATAAGGACCATCAGAGAAAATGGGTAAACTACATGACAAACCATAAGACAAATTTTGAACAATTCTAGGTCTCTTTTTATACATTTTTTTACATTAGAACACTGCAGTTTTGGAAGAGTACCGTATATCAGCTAGATGTGTCACAAAGCTGATTGTTGAATAATGTGAGAAAGTTTACTTGCTTAGTATGCATTTTACAACTGGGTAAGCTAACCACAATGTAACATGCTTCATTTTATATATAAAACTGCAAATGCCCAATTTCTTAATATTGTCAGAGTTGGCATTAGTCATTTACAGCTGTGAAAATGACATGATCACTAAATAAACTGTGGCACATTTACAAATAAACTGCATGGGTCCGAGTTTAGTGAACAGCTCCATTACTCTGTAACTAAAAACAATTGATAACTTGGTTTACAACCCTACCCCGCTGTGACAAAAGGAGATACTACCAGCCCAGCTATCTGGAATTTTGCAAATAATTATATGTCATTTGAATATTAATATGATTTATATAGAAGTGTGACAGAAGGAGATACTACCAGCCCAGCTATCTGGAATTTTGTACGTGGTTGTGTGTCATTTGTGAAGATCAGCATGATGCAATTCCTTGTGCTGCAACTGTATTAGAACTGTATGTCATATTGTACAGACGTGTATGGAAACTTTGTAAAATACTGAGCAGAAATGTATATACACTATTGTAACTGTTTAGATGTATATGTATTTTAACAATGGGGACCAAAACACAAGAAGTTAACTTCAGAAGCATAGCTGAAAACTTAAATTATTTATAACCACATAATAAAAGAGATGTTATCTTTCTATTTCAGTGCAACAGGAGACATAATGGCTAGAACTCCCTCACCTCCTTCAATGGTACCAACTCTCACTCGCCCACAAACTACTAAATCATTCTCTAAAAGTCCCCTCCCTCAAAAATCTACTCCAACCCTATCATACCACCAAGACTACTACGCTCCAGCAACAAAAATCAATTACAAGTAACTAGAACCAGGAACTCTGCTGGAGAAGCTCTCTTCTCCTTCTCCATAGCAAAATTATGCAATACCCTTCCTCACACTATAACTTCTGTGTCATCATGCACCAACTTCAAAGCTGCTCTAAAATCTCATCCAAAAGAGCACTGGGCATGCCCCTGTAACAAACCTGTCTACATCTCTACCCCAACCATCTAAAATCCCTTTTTTCCACCCCTCTAACTACCTCGGACTGCAGCCAAATACATTGCTTGTAAACCTATATCTCAGCTGTAATCTTAGCCACGGTTATTCAAGGGTAATAGCTGCTAGCTCAGCTATTAAAATACTTGCTAGTCTTTATGGCACCAATGATATAAGCGCTGTACCATTTAACTAAATACTTAATTTCATTTTGAACTATAACTGTTTATTACTATAGTTAAACAAAACCTACCTATACTTCTTGTAACTTGTAATTAATTGTTGTTTTTAACTGTTTTTATTGTGGAGCTTTTCTCCCAGGGCCTCCGCTGAAAAATGACCTGTGTCCAGTCAGATTTTCCCGGTCAACAAATGTATATAAATAAATAAATAAAATTTCTAGAAATACAAGTTTTTTGTATTGTCTTTAAATGTGGAGGAATGTAAATTATTTTAAGACTTCCACCACTTGCCAAAAAATCTAAGGTCTATGTGTTTTCACAGGTTTGTTTGTGTCTTTCGGCTTTTTCCGGTTAGGGGTTGCCACAGCGGAACTCCGGTCCGCTAATGATTGGCAGTAGAGTTTTATGTGCTGGCTTGCCGGGCCTAACGCACAATCTTCAATGAAGGAATGCCCGTTCACGCATGTTGCTACACAGAAGACGCTCTGAGAATCGAACGGGCAACGTCTAACTGTGAGGCGAAAACGCTACCGCAGCACCACCACCGCAGTATCTATGTGTTTTCACAGGTAGATGCTAAAAATCAATGGTTGTGAGCTTGGGAACTGAAAGTCAGATGACAAGAAGTGATGTCATGCTGCCAGCTACCCCAGCAGTAATATCTGAAATATTAATTTAAGAACTCTCGGGGAGAGAGAGAGAGAGAGTCCATATTGCATTTTGTCTTTGACCTGACAACATCAGCTGGAAAACCCATTCACCACATCTGTCTTGCCTGGCTCTGTAAGTAAGTTAACTAGGGTATAGTAATTTCTCTTAGATACAGATAGGAATATAGAGAAGTATAGCTTAGATGTTTTCTTTATTTATTTGAGACTGTCCTGCAATGTTGTTTTAAGTATTTCCTGTAATTTTGAACACCGATGTAACTGTGTTTATTTTCTAAGTATTCTCTTGTTCTTTTATTATTTATTATTAAATATATTTAAACTTATCATTGTGGCTGATATTTGAGAGATATATGTACATTCTGGGGGTACTTGCATATTTATTTGGTGACTCTGTGGACCACTGCTAATAGCCTTGCTCTTAGTCAAACTACCATTTGGATTAATGTTAATATTAAACAGTAAAATTGGACACCCTTTGTTAAGGACCTTAAAGTAGCTGATAAAGAGATGGCTGGTGGCAGTAATAACTACCTTATAGTCTGGCCAAAAGGGGGCATAGCTAGTAAACCTGTGCCAGCCTTGCCCAGGTGTGTGTGTGTGTGTGTGTGTGTGTGTGTGTGTGTGTGTGTATCAGCTACTTCGGCAGGGACACGAAGCACTGGTTGGACAGAGAGGGTGCTAGAGGTCGTGGCTTGGCCACAGAGCTGAGATCTCAACTCTATACCTGGGCCAGTGGTGAGTCTTATAGGGGATCTTGAAAAAGAGGGAGAAACCAGTCCCAGTCTGATTGTGGTCTCTGTGTGCTCTTAAGGGAAATTGCACTTCACTGTGTGTGTACTTGTCATCCTCCCAGTGTATACGTCCCCCACTGTTGCCAGTGGTGATTATTGAGGCTCCTTGATTACTGGGCCAATGGTGGGGCCTCACATATTAATTTGGTTGGTAGTGGTGGGATATCCACATATTAGGATTACGTGGTGTGGATATTGAATTCTTGTAGCCAATAAACAGTGGTCATTAAAGAATGCGTTTGTACTCACAGTCAGCCACACAGTGAACATTCACAGTTTCATATCACAATAGTTTTATTTTTTTTTTGTTAGCTTAGTTAGTCAGGGAGAGCAGGCAAGGATGTCAGCAGAGAAGTATGGCAAGCTGACAAGCAGCCAGTTGGCTGAGATGTGCCAAGATAAAGGACTAGTGTATGCCAACCTGACTAAAGCAGAGACTACTGCAGCCTTAGTCACAGCTGTATCACAGTCCAGCAATCAGGAAGACAATCAGACTGGCCTTGGGGAAATACAACTCTCAGAAAATGGACAGTTTAGAATTTCAACAGATGACTTAAAAATCCATCTGGACTTAAAGAAACTTGAACTGAAGGCAAACATTTGGAAACAGAAAGACTGAGATATCTGGAGGCTGAGGAAAATGAGAAGCTGAGATGTTTGGAAGCTCAGGAAAATGAGAGGCAGAGGCCGAAGGAGATGCTGACTTTTCGCCCTGGTCATGGAGGTAATGGAAAAGGGACTAAATGAACCCCAGAAGCAACAAATCTCAGTAAATTTCTTCCACAATTTACAGAAGGGGATAATTTTTATAGTTTCATTCATATGTTTGAAAGGGTATGTAAATACTATAATGTTGACCAAGGGCTCTGGGTACGGTTCCTGACCCCCTTACTCCATGTTAAAGCTGTAACTGCTGTTTCTAAACTGTCTGATACTGATTGCTTACATTATAATATTGTTGAAAATGGTCTGTTAGACTGTTTTAAGCTAACATTTGAAGCTTACAGGAAAAATTATTCATGAGCATAGATGCAAGGCAGATGAAAGAGTGTGTGTAAATATATTGCTGAATTATGTAAGTGGGTGTCAGGTCACCACTTTTGAAGGGCTGGCAGACCTTTTGGTGAGGAAACGAGTCCTTAGCACTCTACCTGAGGACTCGAGAATCTGGTTAGCAGATAGGTAATGCAATGCTGGGGAAGAAGGGAGACCTATACCTAGCAAGCAGGGCATCACTAAACAGGAAAGGGATACCCATTGCTGCTCATGGGTCTAAGGGAACCCATGGTGGGCAGCCTAAACCGCCCCAACAGAATCCACTAGTCCAGGTACATGTCCAGGACCAAGGGTTAAATATTTTAAATGCTGCCAGTGGGCTCATGAAGCATATGGATGTCCACGAAGGCAAGGTTGGGAACAAAAGATGGGACAGCCAGTAAGTGAGAATGACAGAATGCCAGCAGTGAGTTGTCTGGAGATAACAAGGGTACCAAACTACCACAAGAGGTTACATACTATCTTAGTAAATGGGAAAAAGGCCACTGCTAAGACAGACACAGCCTCTGACTTAATCATTGTGAAGCCTGCAATGGTTAAAGAAGAGCACAACTTGCTTGGCCAGTCTACTCCTGTCAGAGCTTTAGGAGGGACCCCATTCCAAATACCTTTGGGTACTGTTCACCTTAACTGGGAGGGTGGAAAAGGAAGCCAGCAAGTAGTTGTGTTTGAGGATATCCTTGCAAATGTCCTGATAGGGAATAATTTTGATAATGCAGTGCCTTGTGTCCATGCAGTGACACACAGTCAGACTTGGAGACAAGCATGTGGGTCTGGTAGCCTGGCAGGGAACCAAACAGACCGCAGACTTGAAGCCAGGACTGGTGTGGTGGTAACTTCAGGGAGGGATCTACCCCTGCAGAAGTGAGACTGTAGGTGAGCCACAGCTGCTTGTGGGTAGTGATGTTCCTTTGGACAGAGTGACTGCAAAGGCAGAGGTGAGTAGTAGTACCCAGGGTGACAGTGAGGTACCACTGTCAGAGGATGCCAGACTTCCTGTGGAAGGGGAGCTGGGAAGGGTTACAACAAGCGAGCTGAGACAGCCTCATCTCTCAGACCCTAGGGAGGTAGCTAGTGAAGCACCTGATTCTCAAGGGAAGGGGTAATCTGTATACTGGGAGAAAGGGTTACTGTATAGAGAGTGGACCCCTGAGCGAGGGCTAGATGGTGAGAGAATACAGCAGCTGGTAGTGCCCAGAGCCTACCATCTGGCACTTCTAGCCATAGCCCATGATATTCTCTTTGCAGGTCATATGGGCATAAAGCATACCAAGAGAAATATTATGCAGAACTTTTATTGGCCTGGGATTTCCAGAGATGTAACAGGGTACTGCAGTGCCAAAAGGTAGACAAGGTAGGAAACAAGGTGAAAACTCCTTTGATGCCTTTGCCTGTGATTGAGGAGTCATTTCAGAGGGTAGCGATGGATATTGTGGGGCCTCTGAGTACCCCAAGTTCCACAGGGGCAAAATTATATTCTAGTGGTAGTAGATTATGCTACCTGATACCCTATAGAAGGGGCTCTATCCTCCATTAAGGCAAAAAAGGTGGGAAATTATTGGTTAGAGATTTTCAGCAGGGTAGGTTTCCCAAAAGAAATACTGACTGACAGAGGTACCAAGCTCACGTCAGACCTGCTGGCTTTTCTGTGGGAGTGCTGTGGGGTGAAGCACCTAATGACCACCCCTACCATCCCCAGACTAATGGTCTGGTTGAGAGGTTAAACTCTACACTCAAACCATGGTATGGGCATTTGCAGACCTGTTTAAGAGGGAGTGGGGCAAATATCTGCCCTATCTGCTGTATGCTTACAGAGAGGTGCCCAAGGAATTGACAGGTTTTTCACCCTTCGAGTTGCTGTATGGGCATAGGGTGAGGGGACCTCTAGATCTGATTTGAGATGAGTGGGAGGGTGAGTGAGAATCCCACAAGGAGTCTGTTGTGGCATATGTCCTAAACCTCAGGACAAGGCTCAGGGAACTCATGGATTGGCCCAGGAAAACCTGGCAGAAGCCCAACAGCGAAAAAGGTCTGGTATGATAGGAATACTCGCGCTAGAGCGTATGCTGTAGGGCAGCAAATAATGGTTTTCATTCCTGTCAGACACAACAAGCTGCAGGCAGCTTGGAAGGGACTCTTCAAAGTGGTAAGGAAGGTCAGTGATGTTAACTATGTTAACTACACTGTAGAACTGCTAGGCAGGTGGCAGGGGCACAGACTGTACCATGTTAACATGATGAAACTTTACCATGACAGGGAGGACCTGGTGCTAAGTATTTGCAGCAATAGGCAGGAGGATTCTGAGGGGTACCTATGGCTACATGGAGCCAGCAAAGTCCCAAATTACTATGGTGCAGCCTACAATTGTAGGCATATGACAGGACAGTGCAGCACTGTACTGTGGTAAGCAATGCCAAGGTAGCTGGAATCTCAAGACAAGGAATGGGGTAATGCACTCCCAGACAGTCACCCACTCAAGCAGCGTTTCTTGCGGGTTACTTGAAAAACTAGCTTGAGTCATTGGGGGGGGGGGGAATTAAAGGAGATTCTGCTATCCCAGCTAGCTGGGATTTTGTAAATAATTACATGTCATTTGAATATTAATATGATTTATATAGAAGTGTGACAAAAGGAAATACTGCCAGCCCAGCTATCTGGAATTTTGTAAGTGGTTGTGTGTCATTTGTAAATGTTAGCATGATGCAACTGCTTGTGTTACAATGGTATTAGAACTGTATGCCATATTGTACAGACATGTACGTAAGAGATATTTTGCAAAATATGAGCAGAAATGTATATACACTATTGTAACTGTTTAGATGTATATGTACTTTAACAATGGGGACTGAAACACAAGAAGTTAACTTCAGAAGAATAGCTACAAATGTAAATTACTTTATAACCCTTAATAATAGAGATGTTATCTTTCAGTTTCAGTGCAACAGGAGACAATGTCTAGAACTAGAAATTTTTTTGTATTGTCTTTCAATGTGGAGGAAAAGATCTAACGTCTATGTGTTTTCACAGGTAGATGCTAAAATCAATAGTTGTGAGCCCGGGAACTGATAGTCAGATGACAAGAAGTAATGTCATGCTACCAGCTACCTCAGAAGTAATATCTGAAATATTAATTTAAGAACTCTCTGAGAGAGAGAGAGAGAGAGAGAGAGAGTGCATTTTGTTTTTGACCTAACAACATCAGCTGGAAAACCCATTCACCACATCTGTCTTGCCTGGCTCTATAAGTAAGTTAACCAGGGTACAGTAATTTCTCTTAGATACAGACAGGAATATAGTGAAGTGTAGGTTAGATGTTTTCTTTATTTATCTGAGACTGTCCTGCAATGTTGTTTTAAGCATTTCCTGTCATTTTGAACTCTGATGTAACTGTATTTATTTACTGAGTATTGTCTTGTTCTTTTATTACTTATTATTAAATATATTTAAACCTTTCATTGCGGCTGATCTTTGTGACAGATATTTAAGCTTTGAGAGTATTTGCATAATTATTTGGTGACACTGTGGACCACTCCTAATAGCCTTACTCTTGGTCAAACTACTATTTGTATCAATATTAATACTACACAGTAAAACTGGACACACTTTGTTAAGGGCCTTAAAGTAGCTGATAAAGAATTGTCTGGTGGCAGTAATAACTACCTTACAGTCTGGGCAAAAGGGGGTATAGCTAGTAAACCTGTGCCAGCCTTTCCCAGGTGTGTGTGTTTATGTATAAATCAAATCTCATAGATTGTGTGTGTGTCAGCTACTTGGGCAGGGACACGAAGCACTGGTTGGACAGGAAGGGTGCTAGGGGTCTTGGCTTGACCACTCAGCTGAGATGTAAACTCTATAGCTGTGCCAGTGGGGGAGTCTTATAGGGGATCTGCAGAGAAAAGTAGAACCCAGCCCTAGACTGACTGTGGTCTCTGTGTGCTCTTAAGGGAAACTGCACTTTACTGTGCATGTATTTGTCATCTTCCCAGTGTGTACATCCACCATTGTTGCCAGTGGTGAGGATTGAGGCTCCTTGATTACTGGGCCAGTGGTGGGGCATCACATATATGTTAATTACATGGTAGAACTGCTAGGCAGGAGGCAGGGGCACATACTGTATTATGTTAACATAATAAAACCTTACCATGATAGGGAGGCCCTGGTGCTAAGTATTTACAGTACAAGACAGGAGGAGTCTGAGGGGGATCTATGGATACAGGGAGCCAGCTAGCCAAATCCCAAATTACTATGGTGGAGCCTAGGGTTGCAAGCATATGATAGGACAGTGCAGCACTGTACTGGGGTCAGGAATGCCAAGGCAGCTGGAATCTCAGTTTATGGGGTAGTGTATTCTCAGATAGGGCTCACCCGCTCAAGCAACGTTTCTCAAGGGTGACTTGAAAAACTAGTTTGCGTTTTCGGGGGAAGGGGAGAAATGTCAGCCTAGCTATCTGGAATTTTGTAAATAATTATATGTCATTTGTGAATATTAATATGATTTACATAGAAGTGTGACAGAGGGAGATACTGCCAGCACAGCTGTCTGGAATTTTGTAAATGTTTACGTGTCATTTTTGAATATCAACATGATTCATATGCTTGTGTTACAAATATATTAGAACTACATGTCATATAAGATGGTTTATACAGACGTGTTCTGAAGAGATATGTTGTACAGTACTCAGCTTAAGGATACAGCCACAATGTACCCTACTGGAAAAGAACAGAAATGTATATAAACTATTGTAACTGTATACATGTATATATTTTAACAGTGGGAACTGGCACTGGCACATAGAATGTTAACTTGCAGAACTTCAGTAAAATATTTTCAATTAAATTATTTGATAACTGTGCCATAAAAGATGGTTTCAGTGCAACAGGAGATATGTCTAAAACTAGAATTTTTTTGTATTGTCTTTAAATAGAGGAGGAATGTAAATTATTTTATGACTTCCACCATTTGCATTAGATCTAAGAGAAGTCCTTGTTTATGTATTTTCAGACACAGATGCTAAATGCTACGAAGCTGCAGTGGGAGTTTTTACCTGGGATAGTCAGATGACAAGAAGTGATGTCATGCTGCAAGTAACCCAGCAGCAATATTTGAGATATTAATTTAAGAACTCTCTGAGAGAAGAGGGTATTTTGTATTTGACCCGACATCATCAGCTGGAAAACCCATTCACCACATCTGTTTTGCCTTGCTATGAGTAAGTAAGTCTAGGGTACAGTAATTTCTCTTAGATACAGTTACGAATATAGTGGTGTATAGCTTGGATGTTTTCTTTATTTGAGACTGTCATGCAATGCTGTTTTAAATATTTCCTGTGATTCTGAACTCTGATGTAACTGTGATTATTTACTTAGCATTGTTTTGTTCTTTTATTATTATTTATTATTAAATATATTTAAACCTTTCAATTGTGGCTGGTCTGTCTAGAGATATTTAAGCTCTTAGATAACTTGCATAATATCTATGTGGTGACACTGTGCAGGCAAGTCTTAATAGCCTTGCTCTTGGACAAACTACCATTTGTATTAACAGTAGCATTACACAGTAGGATTGTATACCCTTTGTTAAGAGCCTTAAAGTAGCTGATAAGGAGTGTCTGGTGGCAGTCCAAACTACCTTTCAGTCTGATCAAAAGGGGGCACAGCTAGTAAACCTGTGCCAGCCTTTACCAGGTGTGTGTGTGTGTGTGTGTGTGTGTGTGTGTAAACCAAATCTCAGAGTTTGTACGTCAGCTACTTGGGCATTATTTGCAGAGGTACACATCTGAACAGATTCACTTTTTATTTTATTTATTTGTTTTGCTTTTTATATATATATATATATATATATATATATATATATATATATATATATATATATATATATATACACGGTTCCCTATCAGAAGCCTGAAACACTATAAGCTTGAAAATCAAAATCCTGAAACCAAAAGCCTGAAAATTCAAAATCCCGAAAACCCAAAATCCTGAAACTCAAAATCCTGAAAACACAAATAATGCTAATATGTCACTATAAAGACACTAATATCTACCAACTGACTCTGACCCTAACCCTAACCCTAAGGTTAGGATAGTCACTATCGCACACTCACCTGACCCGCGCCCTAACCCTAACTCACTTAAACCGCCCCTAACCCCAATATTTGTCACTATTGCATACATGCCTAACCTGCGCCCTAACCCTAACTCACTTAAACCGCCCCTAACCCTAACATAAAACCAACCGCACACTTACCTGAACCCAACGCATGACCTAACACCACAGGGCTAACAATAGCAAAGCCACAATGACGTCAGTATGTCCATTTTGTGGTTTCAGGATTTTGGGTTTTCGGGATTTTGAATTTTCAGGCTTTTGGTTTCAGGATTTTGATTTTCAGGCTTATAGTGCTTCAGGCTTCTGATAGGGAACCATATATACATATATATATATATATATATATATATATATATACAGACCATCAGAGAAAAATGGGTAAACTACATGACAAACCACAAGACAAATTTTGAACAATTCTATGTCTCTTTTTATAAATGTTTTTTTACATTAGAGGACTATAGTTTTGGAAGAGTACCCTATATTAGCTAGATGTGTCACAAAACTGATTGTTGAATAATGTGAGAGAGTTTACTTGCTTAGTATGCATTTTACAACTTAGTCGACAGATCAATTTTTCATGTCAAGTAAAATGTTTATGCATTTTGATTTTCTGAAAAAATGGGTAAGCTAACCACTATTCTTGAATGTAACATGCTTTGTTTTATATATAAAACTGCAAATGCCCAACTTCTTAATATTGTCAGAGTTGGCATTAGTAATTTACAACTGTGAATATGGTATAATCACTAAATAAACTGTAGCATATTTACAAATAAACTGCATGGGTCTGAGTTTAGTGAACAGCTCCATTACTCTGTAACTGAAAACAGTTGATAACTTGGTTTACAACCCTACACCCCCATTATACATTTCTTAGCATTTGGGAATAACCGTGCTGATACCCAGACAGGCCATCTCAGTTGTTCTCCCTAATCCATTTTCTTCCCAGTTTCCCACCAGAATAAACAGATCAGAAGCATACAGTTCAGACTCTCTCCTTCCAAAATGAATTTAATCGCATGTGATCCTACATAGCTCTGGTTTCATGTTCTACTGATACAGTTTCTGCCATGTTTGCTGTCAAGAGCTGCACCTCTCTTGAGGGCTGAAGCAAAATCAAAATCAGCATGTCAGCAAAAACGTTTGAGCATTCCCCCTTTCACTAGATACTGTTTTCACAGCTGTGTTCACTTTCTGAAACACAAGTGCCTCTCTGACTTTATTCTAAAGAACACGTATGTCCGCGCTCTACATGTTCCAGTTACATCCTGGTATTCTACTTGCTTTCTCGCCATTTTTTCAGCAAATGTATCTGCTGTTCCTTGGAATAACTATGCAGATCCCTGACTCCAACTTCACTAACCTCAGCCTTCATTAATTTTCTTTTCTTACCATGAGGGAAACGTGCCCACTTTAGAAATAGCTAGGTAGCTCCACCACTTTATATCTTTTTATCCTCAGTTCTTTTTTTTCTCAAACACTTTTACTGAATTAAAACTTGTGACATAGGCAATTTTACATTCATATAAAAGTAACCAAACTATACTAACATAACAAACATCATACTTCACATATATTGCTACATATCATATAACCTAAGCAATATTACATAAATTAATGCCTGCCTGCCTTTTTTTTTTTTTTTTTTTTAACAAGAAACATCTTTATTAAACCAGCACTTATGACATAAGCAATCATACAGTTATATAAATGAAAACAAACCACACCGAAAGAATCCCAGTTGCAAGCATTTTACATTACAAACCATACTGACACACTCTTAGATGCAAACATTATACATCACTTACAATCCACCCAATCTTTCTCACTCAAACATTACATACCACATTTAAGTCCTGTCACCTTTTAGACCTCATTCCTTCCTTGTATGTATTGTTCCCACAATTCCCATTTTTCCTATATAGTTTGCTCCTATGCTTTTCTAAAGATCTCAATTCCAGTTGTTTTATCTCTGTTGCTATATTCACTACTTCCAGTATAGTTGGTTTTAGCTAGTACTTCTGTTACGTTTCCCGTACTTTATCTCCAACTTTCCTTCTACCCTCTTGCCTCAGAAGCAATTTCTAAAGTAGCGGCCCTTTTCTTAAAATGTATCCATCTTAATTGATGACATATTACCATCATAGCTCTCAAACTCTTACCTCCAGAATCAGGGAAAATTCAGAAATAATCAGGGATACCTTTTAAAATATTAGAACTATTACCATTTAGAAGTGACAGAATAACAGAATGTGAATTAAAATGCATTTTCTGAAGTAAAAGAAGTATATAACTCCAGTTATTTTCATTTAGCAAGTATAATCCACCATCTTTTCTCCTGAAATCTTCAGTTTTAGCAAGGATTAGGAAGAACAGAACAAAAGTTTGACCAAAAATCAGGGACATCTCTGAAAGTCCAGAACACTTGAGAGGTACGAGTTAACATTATAATCTTATTATACAGTGTACGTCCGGGTGGATTGTGGAGCAATCCCTTCCTGCTATAAACTTGGTCATTAATGTCCATCATGTCAACTTTTTAATAACCTTTACACTCAACTCTGCCCAGAAAATTCCATTGTAAAAAAACAAAGACGAACAAAGCTTTCAGAGGAACATGTAACCAAAAAGGGTCTGATGCACACATTAGACAGTTGAGCCAGCTAGCAACAATTAAACTGATTCCAACACACTAAACAAAATTATCTCAGGTATCAACTGGTCTTTCCTTAGGCAGCGACCCCTTGATGAAGCAGTCACCAAATTGAACTCTATATTCCTAAACATACTAGACTCCCTGGCCCCTTTACGCACTGTCACGGTTAAATCGATAATATCTCCCTGGCTAAAAAGAGACAAGGCTTGGAAGCTCTCGTCCAAAACCAAATTCCCCTCACACCCCATTCAATACAAAGAACTTTGCAACCTCACCAAGAAATTTGTCTACAATGACAAGAGGAATTTCTATAATAACCCTCCTACCACAAAAGTAGACAATCCCAAATCTTTCTGGCACTCTATCAATCAAATTCTACATCCAGAACACACATCTCCCCCCCAACCATGTCCCTCTAACTCACCACTAGAAACTGCCACCAACTTCAACTCCTATTTCATTGAAACTATCAGCAAATTAACTACCCAAACAAACCCCAACACAAGCAATACCCTCCCCAACATCCCTCCTTCTCCCACTAACCCCTCTCTCACCTTTTCTCTCAAAACTGTCTCCACTAACTACATTAAATCCCTACTTCTAAAACTTAAACAATGCTCCCCCTCCATGGACAACCTTTCTTCAATCTTTCTCCAGAAAGCAGCCACCTCTTTAGCCCTCACCATCTCTATACTCATTAACTGCTCCATTTCTGAAGCCAATGTACCAGCAAGCTGGAAACAATCCTACACCTTACCCATTCATAAAGGAGGTAACTCCTCCGAACTTTCCAATTTTAGACCCATTGCTATTCTATCTCCCCTTTCTAAACTTCTGGAGAAATATGTGCACAAACAAATCCTTCAATACCTCTCACAACAGAACCTACTTACCACCACTCAACATGGATTTCGCCCTAAACATAGCACCTCCACTGCCCTACTTTCCTTCACTAACAACATATCACATGCTAGAGATCAAAACAAACTGGTCTTTTGTCTGTTTCTCAATCCCTCCAAGGCTTTTGACACGGTCTCCCACCTCCTCTTACACAAACTCTCAGAACTCAACCTGTCCACCTCCACAATCTCCTGGTTTACTAGTTACCTTAACAATAGACTCCAGTCTGTTAAATGGCTTTCTGCAATCTCACCTGCACTACCAGTTAAGATGGATGGTCCCTCAAGGATCAGTCCTTGGCCCACTATTATTTAATATCTTCACTAACCAGCTGTATAAATCCTGCCCACAATCATCACTCGTTTAATATGCAGATGACTCTACCGTTATTACCATAGCAGTTACCCTCACTGACCTACAGTCTACTACTCAGGCATCCTTCCTCTGTATTGAGAAATGGCTCACCAAGAACCAGCTAATACTAAATCCAAGCAAAACAAAACTCCTGCTATTCACCCCTAAAAATATGAGTAATTTTAAATCCTCCTTCTCAATCACATCCCACAATAACACCCCTATCAATGTGGAATCACAGACCAAACTACTCGGGGTCATAATTGATGACCAACTGAAGTTTGACCTGCACATTTTCAACAATATTAAGAAAACCTACCAAAAACTAGGACTCCTTTACAGGAATAAGAAATTCTTAACCAATAAAGCCAAACTTGCCCTAGCCCATTCCTACCTTCTCTCCAGCCTACTCTATGGCTCACAAATCCTCACCAACCTTCAAACTACCCACCTACTGAAACTAGAATCCACTACAACAAAGTGGCTAAATTCGCTGCAGACCACCCCTACTACTCACACCACTGCCTAGCTCTAAAAAAGTTAAACTGGCTAGAGCTTCCTCACAGCCTACTCCTCTCTCAGCTTCAAATGATTCATTCTATTCTGTATCTTCCCTCCTTCTGTCCCAGTATTTCCTCACTCATCTCCCCCTACTCACCAACAAGATTTTTCCGTAGTGCTGTACAAAACCTTCTCTCTTTCTACAAGCCTAAAACTAAAATAGGTCAAAACCTGTATAGCTACTCCCTGGCCCAATATTGGAATAAACATCCACTGGACATTCGAAACATCAATAATTAACATAATTTCAAAACCGCTACTAAAAACTATGTAAACAAAACTTGGATCTGTCACTGTAACAACCCTCCTTGACCAACTTCCCCCTTCCTTTCAGCTCTTTCTCTTCTAACCTTTTCCTTCTGCCATCTACTCTTCTTCTGTGTATCAGCTTTGACATATCTAGGTCTTTACTACATTTATACTCTACTAGCAAAGCAGCTATTAATTAAACCTGAGTACCACTCTCTTTAAGTATTGTACTGGAGAACTTTTATTATGTTTATTATGTTGATTGCAAATACTTTGAGAAGTTACCATGTATTACATATGATTTTTCTTTTATTTTGAATATTCACGTGATATTGTTTACATTCTACTTGTTTATACTTAACTGTGGAGCTTTTCTCCCCAGGCCTCCGCTGAAAAAGGGCTTCGGCTCAGTCGGACTAACCTGGTCAACAAATGTCAAATAAATACTTTCCATTTGCCTTAATGATACTGTTTCCACTAATGCTTTGTCACACACACACACACACACACACACACACACACACACACACACACACAGACACACACACACACACAGACACACGCTACAAGTCTATCTGTTACCAGAGTATGGAAAACAACTGTGATATCTAGGTTCACAGACAGTTACTAGGCATGCTGTCAGTGAGTACATTGAGGAGCACAGCCCAACTTCCCAATTGCTCCAAAGCACTGCCTTGTTATGTGACTTGCGCAAGGTCACAGAGTAGGCAACTGAAGGCCGAGGGTATCAATCCCTGTACCGCAGGAAGTTCCTTAACAGCTCATAACTTTGATCCTCTATGCTTATGGTGACTCAAATGAGGACTAGGCCTTCTTCAACATCTGGGGATAAATGTCCGAAGCACTGACCTCCAAGTTAGAGATATGATGCACATGTACCCAGAAATGGAGGAAATACAAGATGATGTAGGAGACAAAAGTGTAGCAACTCCCTTGGCAGGGTTACAGAGCAAAGTCTATTTTTTCCGCTGTATGCATTATTTCCAGCAAAGGGGAATAAACTTGGCTACAAAACAGCTAAGAAAACACACACAAAAAGAGAGTTAAATCTAAATGGTGTTAATCATCACTGTTCAAGCATATGAATAACAGTAAGGGAGCAAACCCAGAAGACCTCCCCAATTGCTGGGGAATATAATCACAAATGGGCAAACAATATCTAGTCCTGCTCTTATGGTATAACGGGCAAAAAATTAACTGCTGGAATCTAAGTACTGCACAGAGAGATGACTATATTCTGCAGTATGAGTTTGCTTTTCTGTTTAATGAAAAACTGGATGGCAGTGACCCTCACACGTCAGCACTGAACAGAAAACACAAACTACTTCTAATTGTTCTAAGGTCTGGACATCCTCAGTGAACAGGGCTGAGCACCCTGCAATAAATGGGCTCTGTGCAGCTGCAAAAAGAGCATCATTAAACGGAGTCACAAGAAAGGCTAGCAAAACAAAAAGTCAAGCTGCAATGCCCCCCCCCCCCCCCGTTTCTCTGACATCTTCTAATGAATGGTATCAAAATTGACCCCTGCCAGGGGATGGCTGATAGAGGCAGAGAGACTGTGCTTATAGATTAAGAAAATTACTATTTCCATTCAAGAAGTGGCTACAATGTCATTAAAGCAGCATAATTGACTGCTTTCTTGATTTCAGGACCGTACTTGCAGATAAGCAGATGATGATTATCTGCAATCTGTAACTGCTTAACCCTCTGATGGCCAGATTGTCTTTAAATTCCATTATGTTACCAAAGGATATGCTGAAAAGCAGTTATAACATGCTAAATCAAAAGCATAGCTGCTGTCTGGCTGAATGTTTCTTATTTTATGTGGGGATAACAGCCTTCCTCTCAAATCTTATCCCACTATGCCACTGTTAGTTTCTTCATCTTCCTCCTCCTCTTCACACTTCTATCTTCTTATATTCCTGCATTCACTAAATAAGCTCTTAATACTGTGGTGGTGGTGCTGCGGTAGCGTTGTCGCCTCACAGTTAGACGTTGCCCGTTCGATTCTCAGTTAGAGCGTCTTCTGTGTGGCGACAAGCGTAATGGGCATTCCTTCATTGAAGGTTGTGCGTTAGGCCCGGCAAGCCAGCACATAAAACTCTACTGCCAATCATTAGCGGACCGGAGTTCCGCTGTGATGACCCCCTAACCAGGAAAAGCCGAAAAGCCACAAACAAACTAAATAAGCTCTTGCAGATGCATCACCTTTCTATATCTCCCACAGAGTTCCATTTTTGATTTTAGCTACATTTGATCTTAGAGTGATTACTTTATTTAACTAAGGAAAATGAAACAATAAAACCCCCACTCATTTCTTCTATTTGAGCTCTCCTTCATCATAAAGCATGGCAAAGACAAACACTGTGATATGTAGAACTCAGCCTATCGGTGAGGTACTTCTATGACCTGCACTGAAGCCAGCCCTGATTTCTTAAGCCTTCTAAGGTGGTGCTGCGGTAGCATTGTCGCCTCATAGTACGACGTTGTCCTGTTCGATTCTCAGCTAAAGCATCTTCTGTGTGGAGACATGCGTGAATGGGCGTACCTTCGTTGAAGGCTGTGCGTCAGAGCTGGCAATTCGGTACGTAAAAAATCTGCTGCCAATCATTAGCGGACCAGAGTTCCGCTGTGGTGACCCCTAACCGGGAAAAGCCACAAGATACAACAACAAGTAACTACTCTAAGGGACAAGAAAGGAAGTGGCAAAAAATTAAAATGAAGTAAATATTCCAGAACAGGTGGAAATAATACTTGAATATTATCTTCAGAAATGAGTCAGTGTGGTAGCTCAGATCAAAAGTTTGGACTGTAAAACAATGCGCCTAGGAAGCAATTATCCAGTGAAGGGATTAGAAAATGCAAATGGAGATACTTATAGTCACAAAGCAGGAAGTAGAACAAGTATTCATGTATGATGCACAAAGTACAGAAAGAATGTGGGTAGTATCACAGGTATACTTAGCAGCACAGGAAGGGGTAACATTAGCACAATAAATAGCCTGGTAATGTAACTGTACAGGTCACTGGGAATAAATAACTTTGAATTTTGTATCTAGTTTTGGGAGCCGCATCTCAGTAAAGATATACAATCTAACTAAAATGATGGCCATGCACACACAATATGAAAAATCTCAGTGTATACACCTGAATGGAGGAATACATAACACACCAACTAGCTCAAAAGCATTAATAGGGCAAAGAAGGTAACATGTTCCAGAAAAGATGCACAATATGACAGTGCATGACAGTTTGAAAAGACAAAGTAAAATGAGAAGCAGTGTAAGGTTGGACCCACAGATGTAAGCGTAGCAGTAGACACACAGAAAAGACTCCTCGAAGAAGTTTAAGAAATAATGGCAAACAACTTGTTGATCATAAGGTTGGAGGGTGCAAAATACAGGAATAATATCTGTCTAAACCTTCAGCTAGTTCTAAAATAGCCATATTCACAAAGATGGAAAACCTCAAGAATTGATGCTGGTCTGGAATCTGCAGGGTGTGGTATTCAACATTTGTTGAACTGAATCAAGTAGGATGAACACAGTTTCTGAAATGCATTAAGGAAGTGCCCTGAAAAATGGCAGTCCGTAATTACTAGGAACAGCCAGAATAAGGCATCTTCAAAGACACCACAGGTTCTGATACCAAGAGTAGGATTCCTTAACTGTTCCTGAGTAAATACCTGCACAAAATGTTCTCCAAGACTGAATATCAGTGGCAACAACACACACCACCTCTGTGCTCTAAAAGGAGAACTACCTTCTCCTCCTCCAGCCATGTCTCACCTTGAAAAATCTCTAGGGAAATAGCAGAGAACTGTCACCCAAAACAGTTCTTTCATGTCCCATCAGCAGCACAACAATGGGCATGGATGTGTACCTCATTTAGAAGGCAAACTCTGAAAATGTAGGTAATGCATTGTTGTGGTTCTAATGGCACCTTATGGTGTGAAATATGGGAATCCTCCATCCCTGTGTTTGCTGCTGAGAAGTAATGCTCTACAATGACTCCATCTTGTTGTTGTTGTGTCTTTCGGCTTTTCCCGGTTAGGGGTCCCACAGCGGAACTCCGGTCTGCTAATTATTGGCAGTAGATTTTTACGTGCCGAGTTGCAGGCCCTGACGCATAACCTTCAACGAAGGTACGCCCATTCACGCATGTCTCCACACAGAAGACGCTCTAGCTGAGAATCGAACAGGACAACGTCTTACTGTGAGGCAACAATGCTACCGCAGCACCACCACCACGGTTCTACAATGACTCCATCTGCAGATGGATAAATATGGCATGACATTTCCCTTATCTCTAAAACATATGCTGACCTTAAATACGCAGTGCTACCCACATGGTCCCAAGAATATGCAAAATATCATGCAGAAATCTGCATAATGTTTACTATATAGGCTCGTTGTCCAAATTGACTGATTCAGAAATAATAATGACATGAGCCCTAAGGAGGAAAACACTGGCACAAGAATTTGATTCCTGCTAAAAGTGATTCTGGTGAAAACGTTCTTCTTGCTAAGATGTCTACTTGTATAAGTGCTACTTCTTCCAAATACATTCCTGTGTACAACAGTTACTTCTGACTGCTATTTACTGTACTGCCTACAGAGGATGACAGTTTGTCAGTACTTTTAAACATGTTGGCTGAAGTGTCTTAAGGGGTAGACTGCAAAGATACTGAATTTAGTAGTCTACAGGCTGGATGGGAGGCAGACCCCTGAGTTCATATTCAGAGTACTGTTCAATACTTTATTTTAGTGTTAGATGCATTTTGATCATACACACCCTTGTAAGAGTGCTATCGTAATGGTTATGTGTACATGGTCAGTAGCACTTCTGTGACTATTTTGTGGGGAATATGTGCTCAGTACACCTTCATGCCTGTCATTTACTTAAAGATTTTGGCTACGGATACCTAACTGTCAGGCACAAATACAGCATACTATATGACCTGGGAGGATAACAGTAGTATACGGATTTGTAAAGCCCATACAGGAACAGTACTTAATTCCAATATTTTTCCATATCATCAGAGCAATGACATAAAAACAGGGCACACAGAAAAATAAAAAAAATATACTGCATCTGCTGTGCAATCCACGTCCACCTGTAAGCCCAAATTCTCAGATGTTGACAATAAGGTGGTGCTACAGGTGTGCAGTTTATGTATGTGAGAATCCCGTAATGGACTCAATGACACACTGAACACTGCAATGTCTTCTCTGGTTCACCTTGTCATCTGCTACATCCATTGATGTTAGCAAATGTTGACTTTGACATGCGAGATCCCACTCCCAAAGTGCTAACACTTCCACAAAAACATCTACTGTGGAAGTGTCTGCTCCCATGGGAGGTCATCCCCATGGTCATGGTCACCATCATGCTGGCACATCTCCTAGCAGATGTCAGTCAGGGTCACTTAGCACACCAGCATCTATCTAGGGTAATGGTACAGCCAGTGCAACTTCTAGCAGAGCCAGTTCTCGTGGGTGGGGATGTGCACAAGATGCTGAACCAACTGCCATGTATGCTATGGACCTGTCCAGTAGGCCAAGCCGCAGTGCTACACCAACTTCCAAGACTGTGTCCTTGCTAAAACACATTCACACCACCACATCCCTCGGCAAACCACATACATCCACTGACCTTGGCCCTTCCCAGCTTTAAACCCCTCATACCAGTTTTGACAATTCCCAAAAAAAAGCACTTTTTTCTATACACCTCAGCACTCTCACTCTCACACTTTCCTGTGAAGGACCTGCAGTCCTGTACTATTTTTCACCTGTTGCAAATGATAACTGTGCCCTGTGCTTTGTGCACTGTTATTTTGGTTGCTTATGTTTGATGGACAGAGTGGCCCACCTATGTGTGGGTAAGC
Source organism: Protopterus annectens (assembly GCF_019279795.1). Classification (NCBI taxonomy): domain Eukaryota; kingdom Metazoa; phylum Chordata; order Ceratodontiformes; family Protopteridae; genus Protopterus; species Protopterus annectens. The sequence continues at coordinate 686,279,002 of NC_056747.1, read as the reverse complement.
ACAGCCTGGTGTTGGTTTGCATGCATCATTTTTACTGTAGTCTAGCTGCTTAACTATTGTATAGTATGTTGTAAAGTTATGTCTAATCTACTGCTCTTTGCTCCTCCTTGTGGCATGATCGTCTCCTATTGCTGGCTCTTCCTCTAATTTGGATTCCATTGCCTGCTGGGAACTGCATAAATGGTTCATTATTCTGGCACATGCTGTAGGGTCATACTGCAAGTTATCACTGGATGAATCCAGGCAGTGGAAGCACACCTTCAGCAGCCCAAGCAAGTGCTCAGTTATGCATTTGAGTTTGCAATACTGCAAAATTGTACCTCCAGACTGTTATGACTGGGTAGCTGACTGTTATGACTGGGTAGCTTTCTTATGGGTATTGTGCTCCAAAGTTCCAGGGCATATCTGGCATCACCAAGAAAAGGCCCCTGTGGGTAGTCACCATTCATAAACTGCTGATACAGGTCACATGACCTGTGCTATATGTGAGAGTCATGAACACTGCCTAGGTGGCCTGCATACACATTGTAAAAGATGCCCCTTGCTTTACAGACCACCTGGCAGCTGATGGAGTGATATTTTTTGTGGTTCATGTACCTCCTTCTCAGATCACTAGGTGGAGTCTTTACTTCAATGTGAGTACAGTTATGGCCCCAAGTAACTTAGGGAGACAGGCTGTATCATATAAATCCTGCATGGTGTTGGCTCTCTCTGTGGGGTTATGTGGGAAACACATATGCTCTCTCACACACTGAAGCACGGTATTGAGAATCTGTTAAGAGTATCCCACAGGCAGAGGTCTAAGACAGTAGGTCACTGAAAGGTCCCTGTAGTCAATACATGTGAAGCTACACATACCTTGGTATCCAGTGGAATAGGTACTCTAAAACACCCACAGGCTGCAAACAAGGCTGACATTTCAATGATTTATTGGATGGTATCCCTATCATCACAGTACCACTCAATAATGTCCGAGTCATGGAAGCCATGAAATGTTAAGCAAGGTCAGATAACCCAGTTCCTCTGGGGGCAATGTCGCTCACCTTTAGGCATAGCAACTGCAATGAGAGCCTCCTGCAAATACACATTTAGTATGACTGTAGTAATCCCTAAAAAAAAAAACTAAATGATTTATTCAATCTGAACATGGGCAAATGGCCATGTTAAAACATACTGTGGATGTAACTCTGCTGCATAGCATGCATTTAAACATTTTAGAATCAATCCACCATCTTCATAGGTTCATAGGTTGGTACTAGGCTATCAGCCCTAGGGCCTATACAAGCCTAGCCATAACAATTCCCTGGCTATTTCTTCCCACATTATTTACTTTCCTGGACCCCTGTCTAGCAGGGCGACTGACGTGATCCCTGGGGTGAATTTCCTTTCTCCCATCCAATCTTCAAGGTTCCTCTTGAAGAGGTCCAAAGAGGCACTCTGCTTGACATGTATGGGCAATCTATTCCAGAGTCTGGGGAGTCTCTGGGTCAGGAACCTATCCCTCCAACATGTTTTGTTTATTGTGATGACAAGGTTTAGATCCCTGGAGCGTGTAGCTCTGAGGGATTGGGATTTCTTTAAGTGTAGCATGTCCAACAGCTCTGGGTTTGACATGGCCTTGTATGTTAAGCAGAGATCGCCTCTGAGTAGCCGATATGCGACAGAGTATAGCTGGAGTTTTTAAGGCGGTCAGCGTAGGGCATCTGCTTTAGGCCTGTGATTCTTTTAGTGAGGTATTTCTGAGGCCTTTCCAGTTGTTGCAGATGTCTTGAGAGGTACATACCAAATGGGGCGTTGTATTCTATAATGGGTCTAATGAGGGATGAGTACAGTGGGACAATGACCTCCTTTTTTCTGGACGAAAAGCCCTTCGTGATGAGGTGTGCCACATAGAAGGATTTCCTGACTGTTGTGGCGATGTGGTTATCGAAGGTGAGACCACTGTCCACCTGTGTCCCTAAGTCTCTTATCACACTTTCTGTGTTTAGTGTACTGCCACCTATATGGTAATTCATGGATACATGTTTTTCCTAAAGGGGATAACAATACATTTCTTGGCATTGAGCTTGAGCCCATGGCTCTGGCACCAAGCATCTGTTTCTGTAAGGCCCTTTTGTAGAGTATCCACATCATTTGGGGATTCAATAATGGATCCCAGTTTGCAGTCATCTGCAAACTTTGTTAGCCAGAGTCCCTTAGTGTTGACCTGTACTTCAGAGAAGTAGATGCCAAACAAGAGCGCCCCAGGACTGAACCCTGAGGTACTCCACTTGTCACTTGTCTGGAGCTGGATTTGGAGTCGGCTACTTTTACAGTGTGGGTTCTATCAGTAAGCCATTTAGCAACCCATTGGGTGACATAGGGATTAATGCCCAACTTAGTAAGTTTATCTATGATTCCAGAGTGGGGATGGTGTCAAAGGCCTTGGCAAGGTCTAGATAGGCTGTGTGGACCACCTTACCCTTGTCCATGGCTCTGGAGACTGATTCAAAGAAGTCAATCAGGTTCAGGAGACAAGATCGGCCCTTCACAAACCCAAACTGGGTGGGGTCCAGTGTTTGAAGGTTGCCAATGTCTTTGTTTATAAGTTCCATGATAATACGCTCCATGGCCTTGCAGATAAGGCTTGTCAGACTGATGGGACGGTAGTTTCCGGGATCCAAGGTGGATCCCCCTTGTGGAATGGGATAACTGTAGCTCTGCCACTCAGTGGGCACGAAACCTGAGGTGAAGCTATGATTAAACATGACACTTAGGTGAGGTGCCAGTTCATATTGTAGTTCATGTAGTACACAGCCGGGATGTCATCTGGTCCCATGGATGCTGTATTCTTGGCTTTAGAGAGTGCGTTTTGTACCTGTGTGGCCGTTATTACTGGAATTTGGCAATCTTCCAGTATTGAGATGGGCCATTTAGGGGGTGAGAGTGGGGTGAAGTTGGCACTGAATCGATCTGCCAGGATATTGGCAATATCCTTCGGATCAGTATATTTAATGCCATTCTGTTTTAGCTCAGAGCAGATCTGAGCATTGTCATTTAGATTCTTGACATAATTATAGAATGCTTTATGGTTGTCTTTGGAATCTTTGGCAATTTTATTTTCGTAATTAGCTTTGGAGGATTTTATGAGGCATCTCAGTTTCTTACTGAGGCTAGTTTTTCCTCTTTTCTGCAAAAGTTTCTTCCTTTTGTTGTAAAGTTTGTTTATGGCAGGGGACCACCAGATTGGCTTCCTTTTTTTGGAAGAGAGCATTTTGGTTCTATTTGGGATGGCACGATTCATGCATGAGTGGATGTGCTCGTACAGTGCCATAGTGTAGGATTCAGCAGTTGAACTTTCAGTTCCCGTCTGCATGGGTGTCATGAAGTTTGTCACTTCTGACTTGAGTAGCATGAAGTTGGCTTTGGAGAAGTTTTTTATGGTGGTTTCTTTACTGGGGGGTGGGGGTGGGATGTGGATGTTGAGGGTGATTAGCTATGGTCAGACCTGACTAATGAGGGGGTGACCATTGGTATGGAGCATTGATTTTCCATGTTGGTAATGACCAGGTCTAGGATATTGGAGCCCCTGGTGGGACTATGGATTAGTTGATCCAGGGCATTGGAATTTATGAATTCCAAGAACCGTTGCGCAAAGGTGTTGGGACATGAGTAGTTTTCCCAGTTAATGGCAGGGTAGTTAAAATCACCCAGTATTAGGGTGTTTGGTTCTATCTTAATATTTTCCAGTATGTTTAGAAAGGTGTAGTGAGAATCTTGGGGTATGGTGGGGGATCTGTAGCAAGCTACAATTTGGATTGCAGTCTTACCTAGTGTTAGTTGCACTTGGAGAATTTCAGACACATTGTGTTGGCCAACTAGCCTGCTGGTGTGAATATCCTTGGCGAATATTGACACTCCTCCACCTTTAGTGTTTCGGTCCTGGTTTGGTGGCCGAAAAGTGTGGTAAGAGTTGTAGCCTGGTATTGCAGGGGTGCTCTCTGGAGCCTTGAACCAGGTCTCAGTTACTGCACAGATATCAACGTTCTTCATTTTTAGGAGTGCCTCGAGAGAGTGCATTTTGAGGTTTAGACTTCTAGCATTGAGTAGCATTACCTTCAGATTTTGCATGCTTGTACCTGTTAAGGTGGTGGTTTTGTCCTTTGAAGTTTGCCTAAAAAAGGCACTATAGGGGTGGCAAGAGCCTTAGCCAGTAACCTGAATCCCAGGGGCGACAGGTGCAGACCATCTCTGGCAAAGCATCGTGGTCTGTCAATCATGTCATCCCAGGCAGACAGATACTGGATCCCCTTTGAATGACACCATAAGCTTAGCCAATTGTTGAAGTCAATCATTTTATTCTTATATTGTGGTATCATTCTGGGCGAAGGCAGGATGCTACTCAGGGCTAGGGTCATACCTGCCTGGGCCACATGATCCGAGAGCTCTTCCATGTCTCTTTTCATGTAGTCCAGGGAGGTACGTCTCAAAATGACAGAGTCATATTTGTACTTGTTGTGGAGTGACTTGAGTGCATGCGTTATGTGGCGGATCCTGGCACCCGACAGGCAGCTGACTGTAATTTTCTCCTTATTCAACCTGGTGAGAGGGACATCAGTGTGACGGACTATAGAGTCACCTATGACTAAAGTGTTAGGTACATTGTCTTGCCTTAGGGGCTGCTGCTGGGTGGCACACTGGTGTTGTGAACTATGTGACACATTGGTTGTGATTGGTGTTTGTTTGTGTTTCAGCTTCAGAGGTCTTTGTTGCTTGGGCAGGTTACAGTTAAGGGCCTCTGCATATGTGGATTTAGTGTTGCTATATGTGGGTGTTGGTGGTGCGGGTTTAGAAGGGCTATGTGTTGCTTGAGGTGTAGTGTGGGTGTTAACCTTCTCCTCTTGACTGTTTAGCACAATCTTGGGTGGAGAGAGCTTTGCTTCCATTTTGGCTATGTAAGTGCACCTCTCACAGGTTGTAGTGTTGGGTGGTAGGAGGAGAGAGTTGTCTGTGTACATGAGGCAACTGCTGCATTGCCCCAGTATGCCCAGATTCACCAGGTGGACAGGAGAAATCACCGGAAGCTGACCCTTGGACATGCCTGGTTTGGGGCTTCTTTTTTCTTTGTAAAGTACAGGAGCTGTTTCCTTAGCAAGGTACTTTGCAATTATAGGCTGTTTAGTGCCTACTATTAATTTCTCCTTGTTAACCTTAATCTTTTGCCTCATTGTCATACATGGTGCCTCATTAAGTGGCCATTAACATATAGCATGGCTGATCACCTTATCTGGGCAGCACATCATCTGACTGGGTTTTCTGAATCACTCACACCCTGTCTGTAGCTGCTCATCACACAAATTTGCTTAGCATGATGTAGCAAAGTTTTCTGAATCCATTCCTATGACTTCTGCCTTCAATGTACAACTTGGGTTCTAAACTGCTTTTATGTGAATATTCCTGCTTCATTTGTTCCAGCTCCTGTTTCTTAGCTGATAAATACTACCCCGTATCAGTCCTGGGTGAACAGCTCAATGTCATGTAAACTTGCTCAAAGTTCCATAATTGAGGTTTCCAGATTTACAGATTGCATCTTAAATAGCAAATCAGGTTCCTTAATAAGAGTACACATTAACTAAAAACAAGACTGTAACAATCAGTTTAAAACAGCAAGCATATCAGAAAGATTGCTAATTTTCTAGAACATGTAAACTGATGAGAAAACATTCAGTGTACATAACAACATGGTAAGAACACTATCAAATACCCCCAATATGCCATCTTTTCCTGGTCTCGTGAACAAAAGACCTTTGGTCACTATGAGTCCCTTGCCAGTTTTCAGACATATAGCACTTGTACCAGCCATGGTAATAATACATGGAAATCACAGGTCAACTAACACTATTTATCAACCAATCTGAGTAGTGCTACCAAAGCCATGAATCTGTGGCCTTTTTTGAAAAGAAACAGCAACCAATGGGTAACTGTTGCATATGGATGATAATGTAGCTTTTTTGGGCAGGCTTTTCTGCTCCAGGATTTGTCTAATTAAATCACTTCAAGGCTTATCAATAAACCACAGTAGAGATCATTCTCAAATTGACAGACTGTCAATGCAGACAGCAATCTCACTTGCTGTTCTACCAGACACATTTTCCCAGGTTGATCACTCACTCCATAGTATTTGTGTGATAGCCAATGCAATACAGTACAGGAGTATACATGGAAGCACATGTCCATTCTCCCCTTGCCAGGATTCATCTCAGGAAGAAGCACCAGGTGAAGGTGAAGAAGAATGGCAGTGTCCAAAAACTGCATGTGTTTGAAATATATATTATGTGGTTAAGCCAGGTAATAAAATAAAAGTGCATAAAGAAGGTTGGTGGTGGAATGCAGAAATCCAGGAAGTTATCAAAATAAGGAGGAGTGCAGGAAAAATTAGAAGATAAAAAAAAAAATAGACTCAGTTAACAAGGAATACTAGTTGACTAATAATGAAGCTAAGAATGTAGTTATAAAAGCAAAGAAAAAGGCATCAGAGGCACTCTACCAACTTTTGGAAAATGACTAAGCAGATGGCACAAAGAAACTATATTAGGTCACAAGGCAAAGATAGAGAGATAAAGAAGGCAGTCATCAGACACCCCTCATAAGGGACGCAGGAACAATCTGCTCACTAGTCCACATCAATGACAGATGGAAAGAGTACTTCCATCAGCTTCTGAACAAAGAAAACTAGACAGAAGCTGTACTGACCCAAACACAGGCTATGATGAAACAGGAAGAACAACCCACCATACAAGAAATAAGAACAGTGGTAAGGAATATGAAGTCAGGAAAAGCAGCAGGCTCAGATGAGGTCACAGCAGATATAATCAAGATGTTAGGCGAGTTAGGTAAGAAATGGCTTCAGAGGGTACTCATAGCAGCATGGCGATAAAGGTATTTGCCAGATGACCGGAGAATAATAATTCAAGTGTCAGAGTACAAGAACAAAGGACACATTCATTACTGTGAACAGTACAGAGGTATCAAACTCCTGAAACGCTATATCAAAGTGCTGAACAGCATGATTGATACACACAGACTGGTGGAAAGTAAGACTGGAGATGAGCAATTCAGATTTACATCAGGATGCAGTACAAATGACCCGATGTTTGCAGTGAGACAAACTGCTGAGAAACAGATTGTTCTTCCTCCAAAACATTATTCTGCATGTATTGTTCCTACAATTATCATTTTTGTCTATGCCGTTTGCTCCCACCCTTTTCTAAAGATCCCACTTCCAGTTCATTTATCTCTGTAACTATATTCACTACTTCTTGTACAGTCAGTTTAGAATTTGAAGTCCATTTTCTCGTAATTGCTTTTTTTTTTTTTTGGCAACCACCATAATTAAACTCAGTGAAGCCTTATTATGTCCAAGGAGTTCCGATTCTGTATCATAGATCAAAAAACACTTTCCTTATTTACACCAATTTTCTCACCCAGTATTTCTGACAGAGTGGTCTGCAGGGAATTTTCAGACTCCGCCAACTCATTGCACTGCCAAAAAATATGTTCCCAGTTAACTCTTTCTTCCCCATCACACCTCAAAAATTTGGAATTTACCTGAGGAAAAATCCTTTGGAGTCTACTTGGGGTATAAAAATACCCATGCACACACTTCCATGCAAAGATACTAAACCTTCTAGACTTTGCTGCATATTTGAGAACTATACATATATCCTATCCTTCCATTGTTTCTTTGTCAACTGCTTTATCCAATCTCACTCCCCAGTCCTTTCTAATCTCCGCTGATTGATTCCTACAGTTATGCAACATTTTACAAGCCCTACTAATTATATCCCTTTTTTAACAGCAGCTTCTGATCTAGATTCTACTAAAACTCTACCACTTCTGGTCTTTCACTTAGGATCCCCCTATTCCTATCTCTTTGCATGTACTCTGATATCAATCCTTGATAGGGAAGGCAATATCTAGCCTGCAGATTAAATTAATTCTTGGCCTCTTCCCATTCTATTATCTTTCCTTCTCTGATTATTTGCTCCCAATACCTTGGTCCCTTTGCCAGTTTCCTCCAGTGAATTACAGCCCTCTCTTGCATATTCTCTGTACCTTAATTTTCTGCCACTTTATAAATATAACATTCCTGCTAAAAGTGATTCTGGAGAAAATGTTCTGCCAGTCTTATCTGCCATAAAACAAAACAGGTTTGAGTGGACGGCAGTCCCAGTGCTACTATTTATTAAATTAAGCGCTTTTCATTTGACAAGTTTTTCAAACTTCTTCAAGTCTGAAAAACTTGTCAAACGAAAAGCACTTAATTTAATAAATAGTACCACTGGGACTGCCGTCCACTCGACTCTTTTTTGTTTTACAGTAGTTTTTTTAGTTTTGCAGTTGTTTGAATCTTATCTGCCACTCAGCTATGTTACTCCCAGGGATTTATGACGCTATATCCATCATTCCTATGCTACATGAAAAAGGAAACAAATTTTGATTTGTTTTATGTTAATAGTTTTGTTCATTGTTTCTGACATCATATCTATCTATATATATATATATATATATATATATATATATATATATATATATATATATATATATATCAAAGAAAACTTTTTAAGGAGAAATGTTTGAATAAGAAGTTTTTATACTGGTATAACATTGTATGGTGTTTTTTTTTTTAAAAGGGGGTGGAGCTTTATAATCTATTGGGAAGTTGTACTTTTGTGACATTTAGTGTATGGATTAGTTAAGGGAGATGGCGATTATGCTTATAATGGCTATATAAAGTACTTCTGACTGTTAACTTCATTATTCTGATGAAGTCTCCATTGGCAGAGACAAAAGCACTTAATTCTCAGTTTTATAATAAAGGAGTATGAACCTGGAGGTGCCTGGATTGTTTTTTTTCTACATTTTGCTGGCGTTTTTTGGTGTTTGGACTTTGGATGTAATTTCTGTCTAGACTTGCCCAGTTATTGTATATTGTGGAACAATATGTAAATTCTCCTTCTAATGAATTAACATCTTCTATACTAAATGTATTCATATATTTCTTCAAAACTCTACCCTCCCTTCTAGGCCCCCCGATACATCCTCACTGTTGCAAATCCAATTCCACCCCCCCCCCCATATAAGTAATAGTCCCGGCTGAAAGGTTGGCACTTTAACAGCTTTTGCCAGCTATTCAGGAAACACTACAAATTAGCCATTAGTTGTGATGGAACATGTAAAAATTAATGCTGCTACAATCTGACACCAGACAGACAGACACACAAACTCTGACTGAGCAACAAGAAAGGCCTCTTACCTGTGGATGTAGAAACTACAGCAGGCTACATGCAGCGCTTGTCTACACTTCTGCTCTACCAAGTTAGAACTAAACTATCTCACAGACAAAAAAAAAACTTTTAAAACTGTAGTCACCCTACCTACTCAACAGGAGCTGACATAAACATCAAGCACAAGTAACATTAACATCATAAAATACTACTGATAAAATTTCAAATGGCACAGAACTTGAAATAGATCGAATGAAGCATTATATCAGCTAGACATAAGCTAATTTCTGAGGAGCTGACACTGAAATAAGAAAATAGGGATGTAAATATAATAAAAATGCTTAAACATTTCAAGGTAAAACTAAAGATGCTGAAAAAAAAACATTTCTGTCATTTACTGCAAAATGTCAGGCTACAGGAAACAGCAAACTTTTTAAACCCTGAAATGTCTCAGGTTTAATGAAAATATTCTATATTAATAAAAATATGTACACATATTTTTCAAATATAATAAAGCTGATGGTGGTAATCTCCTTTTCTGATTGGTTAAAATATGTGTGCAAAGAGCAGAGAATGATATGCTGTCTTGTTATTTACGCAATTACTGTCACCTCAGTGTCTTTCCTTATAAACCTGTAATGCCTTCTGTTTGAATCCTCAGCTCAGTTATTTACCACATTTTCACATTCATCTAGACTGCAAACGTGAACAAAATGAATATTAAACATCAGCAGTCACAATATGCAGTCGTAGGAACACTTAGCAGAAGGAGATGCCTGCTCATGGAAATAATTACTATAAGTTAATAATATTTCTCACTTTTCATAAAAAAAACACACTTTTTTTTTAAATTAGCACTTAGGATACAGACACGTACTCATTAATACAAAAGAAAATATACCAGCCTGCCTGCACAGCGCTTTTAAGCACAGCGAATATGCTTTATTGCGTAGTAATGATGAAGCTTCCTGACTGCTCCTACAGTAAAACAGCAGGTGCAGTTCAGCATAGTTTGTAGTTTTAGCAAGTTTTTTTTGGGACAGGTGGACCCAAGGACAGAATGGTGAGTATTCTAGGATGGGAAACATAACCCTGATGTTTCTTTCTGTCACTCAACAAAACAGCAGTAGGACTCTGATGTTCCTAAATTTTAATGTTTTGCAAAGAGAAGTTCAACATCATAAAAGATGTCAAACTGCTTTCTGAAAGGTAGATGATAACATTCTCACACAGGGCTACCTGTGTTAAATCTACATCCTCTGTAGGCTGTAAAGAGAGGTAGATAAGACTACAGAAAGAGCATGCTCAGTCACAAGAATTAACCCCCCCATATCATTACTGATGATAAATCTACCTTCTTTGGTTCTTTGGCCTGGAGGTGTGCAGTCATATGAGATATGCCTGTAACTGTGCCTTGGTCATGGCTTTATGAAGATGATTTCAGAAGGTCAGTGTTGGATTGAGCCAGGCAGTAAGTATATGAACATATGTATATAGTCAATGAATCCTCTATCAGGTACTGCAATACTCCAGTTTTGCTGAATATTAGTGTGGGAATTGTCTGTCCCACACTACATTACTTAAGTTTTTACCAAAAAGTGGCCTGCAGACCCTCACAAAGATGTTCTAAATGGCTTATTAATGCTTTACTGATCACACAGCGAATCACCTCTGTAAAACAGTCACAACATATAAGAAGAGTTCTTATGACTAAACCTTTAGGTTTCCCTGCCTTTAATGAGAGTGGATAGGACAGCTGTTAGCAAATCAAATTAAAAATAATGGTACTGAAAACAGTATGTGAACCAGTTCAATGTATCTATAGTCAAGACATACAGATTCCACAAAAAACAAAAATTGCCATTTTACTTTTATCCATTACTTTGCTGAAAGTGTTGTGACTGAAAGAACCCAGGAAGTAGCATTTTGCTTCTCTGGAACCAATCACAGAGAAGCCCAAGGCCTTGAATATATGCTTTTATTTGGGAAGAAGTGACTTTTGCAAGAATACTTGTTATTTGAGTTATTTGTTGAGCCTTTGGGTACAGCAAAGAGGGTAGAGTCTTACCTAAAGGTCTGGAAAAAAAGTCATATGGCAGGGATGTTACTGATAATGTGTGCTAAAGGTTCAGAAATAAAGGTATGACAGACATGAAGAAACAGGAGAGTATTGAAAGGAAGCTCGACAGATTTCCTTGTACGTGCTGAAAACTTTCAGTAAAATTAACTAAGGCAAATCAGATAGAATAGCTGTAATAACCTTAAGTTATGCCTTTGAGGCAGACAATGCAATACAGCTTTTAGTTTTAGCTTGTCTCCTATAAGATTTCACATCCCAATCAATTTAGATCACTGTCAGTTGCATTTGTGAAAGTTCTGGTCAATGGGTTGACAGTTTGCCTTTTAAGAAGCAACAGAACTCTACTTAACTCTACCTCTACATCTTGCTCCAGGCCTCTGGCTCTGGAAATTTTAAAAATCAAAAACAAAATGTGAGGAATAGAGAGAAATACAATACATATACCTTACAAACAAGCTAAGTGCAGAAACTAAAGTCTAGTTTATCACACCAGAGAAGGTACACCCATAACAATTAAAAGGATATTAAAATAGTGCCATGTTAATGATTTTTCATTCTATTGACTGTATTAGGGAAATAAAAATGAATTGAAAATAACAGCTCTTATAATAAAAAGCTATTTTATCTTAATCAGTCCAGATCAGATAATTCTGTTTTGCTGCCTGAAGCATGTTTGTGATGGTCACAAAGGCCTTCTAAAAGGCAGTGCTTTAAACTCAGGAAGTGGGAGATATAAATAGTATTCAAACCAGGGGATGGGATGAAGCAATATGAAAAAGGTCCTGGATCATTCCTATTTTAAATACAGGTACCAGCCCTGTTACACACAGTGTCTATTCTATCAAAAGATTTGCTTACAGAATGTAAATGAGATTGGTGCACCATAAAATAATAATAATAAAATAATAATAATAACAATAATGATGATGCAACTGTTTCCCAGAACAAGTTTCTTCAGCTTGGAGTCACAACTAACAGCTAAAACAGTCTTTACATCTAGAATCAATATACATATTTACATATAACAGGAGATCCGTACCCACATTTTTAACAAGGGGCACCATCTCAGTATTCACAGTTCCTAGGTGATTACTAAGCTAACAACCACAGGGGGCCTTTTTAAACCTAGTCATGCTTCCAGAGATGAGAATCAAACCCTGTATCTTGTGTCTGTGAGGTAAAAACCTCAACCATTATGCCAACTGCCAAACAAAGCATCCATTCTAGGTCCCAAGAAAACTGAAGGTTTCATGAGGAAATGAACGCAAGCTTCTTCCTTATAAGAAGGAGATTCATAACTGCTTTTATGCAAAATGAGACCTCACCCCCACCTGCCTCAACTGTTAATCTCTAGAGAGCTAGAAGGGGCTAAACGCATACTAGATGCCATAACATATAT